>NC_052346.1:14260421-14370421 GCF_016432855.1 Salvelinus namaycush
CATGATGCTGCCACCCCCGTGCTTCAGGGTTGGGATGGTGTTCTTCGGCTTGCAAGCATCCCCCTTTTTCCTCCAAACATAACGATGGTCATTATGGCCAAACAGTTCTATTTTTGTTTCATCAGACCAGAGGACATTTCTCCAAAAAGTACGATCTTTGTCCCCATGTGCAGTTGCAAACCGTAGTCTGGATTTTTAATGGCGGTTTTGGAGCAGTGGCTTCTTTCTTGCTGAGCGGCCTTTCGGGTTATGTCGATATAGGACTCGTTTTACTGTGGATATAGATTATTTTGTACCTGTTTCCTTCAGCATCTTGACAATGTCCTTTGCTGTTGTTCTGGGATTGATTTGCACTTTTCGCACCAAAGTACGTTCAGCTCTAGGAGATAGAACGCATCTCCATCCTGAGCGGAATGACGGCTGCGTGGTCCCATGGTGTTTGTACTTCCGTACTATTGTTTGTACAGATGAACGTGGTACCTTCAGGCGTTTGGAAATTGCTCCCAAGGATGAACCAGACTTGTGGAGGTCTACAAAAAAAATTCTGAGGTCTTGGCTGATTTCTTTTGATTTTCCCATGATGTCAAGCAAAGAGGCGCTGAGTTTGAAGGTAGGCCTTAATATACATCGACAGGTACACCTCCAGTTGACTCAAATGATGTCAATTAGCCTATCAGAAGCTTCTAAAGCCATGACATCATTTTCTGGAATTTTCCAAGCTGTTAAAAGGTACAGTCAACTTAGTGTATGTAAACTTCTGACCCACTGGAATTGTGATACAGTGAATTATAAGTGAAATAATCTGTCTGTAAACAATTATTGGAAAAATTACTTGTGTCATGCACAAAGTAGATGTCCTAACCAACTTGCCAAAACAATAGTTTGTTAAAAATTTGTAGAGTGGTTGAAAAACAAGTTTTTATGACTCCAACCTATGTGTATGTAAACTTCTGACTTGAACTGTATGTTAACATTGCCAAAGCAAGTGAAATAGATAATAAACAAAAGTGAAATAAAGAATAACAAATGTACAGTAAACATTACACTCACAAAAGTTCCAAAAGAATAAAGACATTTCAAATGTCATATTAAGTCTATGTACAGTGTTGTAACGATGTGCAAATAGTTAAAGTACACAAGGGAAAATATATCAACATAAATATAGGTTGTATTTACAATGGTGTTTGTTCTTCACTGGTTGCCCTTTTCTTGTGTCACAAGGTCACAAATCTTGCTGCTGTGATGGCACACCGTGGTATTTCACCCAGTAGATATGGGAGTTTATCAAAATTGGATTTGTTTTCGAATTCTTTGTGGATCTGTGTACTCTGAGGGAAATATGTGTCTCTAATATGGTCATACATTTGGCAGGAGGTTACAAAGTGCAGCTCAGTTTCCACCTCATTTTGTGGGCAGTGTGCAGATAGCCTGTCTTCTCTTGAGAGACAGGTCTGCCTACGGCGGCCTTTCTCAATAGCAAGGCTATGCTCACTGAGTCTGTACATAGTCAAAGCTTTCCTTAAGTTTGGGTCAGTCACAGTGGTCAGGTATTCTCTCTCTGCACATCTTCTGCCACTGCTGGATGAATGCCTGATGAAGGATAGTGTGGCAGTGTGTGTGTGTGTGTGTGTGTGTGTGTGTGTGTGTGTGTGTGTGTGTGTGTGTGTGTGTGTGTGTGTGTGTGTGTGTGTGTGTGTGTGTGTGTGTGTGTGTGTGTGTGTGTGTGTGTGTGTGTGTGTGTGTGTGTGTACTGGACAGACGGACAAAGAGAGCCAGTGTATGTGAGAAAATTGGCCACTGAGGACAGCTATTAACTCAACACACACACACACACACACACACACACACACACACACACACACACACACACACACACACACACACACACACACACACACACACACACACACACACACACACACACACACACACACACACACACACACACACACACACATTCCAGAGACCACAGATCCCAGTGCTGTCACAGCGACAATGAGGCCAGTCAATGAGCAGCTGAAGTATTATGGGAGATCTGTGAATCAAAGTTACCAACTCTTAACCCACCCCAAACTATCTCTCTCTCTCTCTCAATTCAATTCAATTCAATTCAATTGACTTTATTGACATGGTAAGTTCATTATTACTTACATTGTCAAAGTATACATATCGAAAAATGTAAATAAAATATATATGTATATATATACACAATATATATATATATTTATATATAAATAAATGGTGGGACTAACAGCAATAATAATAGTAGTAGTGGACATGGGATTACCATTAATAACAGCTACAACAACAATATTAATCAGAACAACAATACATTAAAGCAACAGTAGTAGACCAGTCTCAACATGACTGAGAAGACACATGATCTGGTACGAAAGACAAAACAAAACTAAGCTAAATGGGAAATATTATCAACATTATTTTGCATTTTTCACTGGCTGTCCCTCAGGTTGTGGCAGGAGGACACATATTTGGCTGCCAAAACTGCACATTTTGGCTTTTCACCCAATAAATATTTGATTTTTTCTTCATCTTTTATAGTTTCAAATTCTTTGTATTGAATTATAATTTTGGGAAAGAAATATGCTCTTAGGTCTGAGTATTTGTCACAGTGTAGTAGGAAATGCACTTCTGTCTCTACCTCTCCCCTGGAGCAGAGTGAGCACAGCCTGTCCTCTCTGGGCAGCCAGGTTTGTCTGTGACGACCGGTCTCTATAGCCAGACTGTGCTCACTGAGTCTGTACCTAGTCAATGTTTTCCTCAGTTTTCTATCAGTCACAGTGGTCAGATAGTCTGCCACCATGTACTGTCTGTTTAGAGCGAAATAGCATTGAAGTTTACATTGATTTTTTGTGGTGTCTTTCCAATAGGTGATATATTTTTGTTTTTGTTTTGTGATGATTTGGTTGGGCCAGATTTTCTGAGTGCTGTCCCGAGGCTCTATGGGGTTGGTTTGGGTTGGTGAACTGAGCCTCAGAACCAGCTGGCTGAGGGGACTCTTCTCTGGTTTCATCTCTTGACATTGTAGAGCTGTGTGATGGAATGTTTTAGGGTCACTTGTTTTTAGATGGTTGTAAAATTTGATGGCTCTTTTTTCTATTCGAATGAGGAGGGGGTATTGGCCCAATTCTGCCCTACATGCGTTATTTGGAGTTTTTCTTTGTACTTGCAATACAGTCTTGCAAAACTCTGCATGCAATATTTCAATTGGATGTTTGTCCCATTTAGTAAATTCATTATTAGAGAGTGGACCCCATACTTCACTGCCATATAGAGCAATTGGTTCTATAACTGATTGAAAAATTTTGAGCCAGATTCTAATTGGAATTTCAATTTTGATGTTCCTTTTAATGGCATAGAATGCTCTTCTTGCTTTGTCTCTCAGTTCATTCACAGCCATGTGAAAGCTACCTGTGTTGCTGATATTTATTCCTAGATATGTGTAGTTTTTGGTGTGTTCTAATAGAACTGTGTCCAAATAGAATTCATATTTGTCATCCTTATTTCCAGACCTTTTTTGGAATATCATAATATTAGTTTTTTTTAGGTTAACGGTCAGAGCCCAGGTCTGACAGAACCTGTGAAGACGATCTAGGTGTTGCTGTAACCCCTCTTTAGTGGGAGACAGCAGCACCAGGTCATCTGCGTACAGCAGACACTTGATTTCAGTGTTGTGTAGGGTGATACCAGGTGCTGCCGATTCTTCTAATGTTTTTGCCAATTCATTAATGTAGATGTTAAATAATGTTGGACTTATTGGGCAGCCCTGTTTCACTCCCCGCCCCTGAGAGAAGAAGTCTGTTTGCTTGTTGCCAATTTTAACCGCACATTTGTTTTTAGTGTACATTGATTTAATAAAATCATATGTTTTCCCTCCAATACCACTTTCTATTAGTTTATAAAAAAGACCTTCGTGCCAAATTGAATCAAATGCTTTCTTGAAATCTACAAAACACGAGTAGATTTTGCCTTTGTTTTGGTTAACTTGTTTATCAATTAGAGTGTGGAGGGTGTAAATGTGGTCTGTTGTATGATCATTTTTTAGAAATCCAATCTGGCTTCTGCTCAGGACGTTGTGTTCGTCAAGGAAATTATGTAGTCTGCTATTTATAATACTGCAGAGAATTTTCCCCAAGTTGCTGTTAACGCAAATTCCTCTGTAATTATTTGGGTCAAATTTGTCTCCATTTTTATAGATTGGTGTGATCAATCCCTGGTTCCAAATATCGGGGAAAATACCTGCAGTGAGGATAATGTTGAAGAGTTTGAGTATAGCCAATTTGAATTTGTGGTCTGTATATTTGATCATTTCATTTAAAATCCCATCAGCACCACAGGCCTTTTTGGGTTGGAGAGTGCATATTTTTTCCAATAATTCTTCTTCTGTAATTGGG
The DNA here is from genome assembly GCF_016432855.1 of Salvelinus namaycush. NCBI lineage: Eukaryota > Metazoa > Chordata > Actinopteri > Salmoniformes > Salmonidae > Salvelinus > Salvelinus namaycush. Next base: position 14,264,834 of record NC_052346.1, read on the forward strand.
GTATCCACAGGATTCTGATAGTCTTTGACTGCTAATTCAAGGATTTGTAATTTTTCTTGTATATCTTTTTGTTCTGGGCTCTTTGTTATATTGCTGTAGAGGTTTGCAAAGTGATTTCTCCACATATCCCCATTTTGGATAGCCAACTCCTCATGATGAGGTTTGTTTAATTTATTCCAATTCTCCCAGAAGTGGTTTGATTCTATGGATTCCTCAATTCCAACCAGCTGATTTCTAATGTGCTGTTCCTTTTTTGTTCTTAGGGTGCGTTTGTATTGCTTCAGTGTTTCCCCATATTGAAGGCGTATATTTTTGTTGTCTGGTTCTCTGTGTTTTTGATTAGATATATTTCTCAATGACTTTCTTAGATTTTTGCAATCATTATCAAACCATTTTTCATTATCTGTTATTTTTGGTTTGCTCTTATGCTTCTTTAGATTAGCCAAGGAGGCTAATTTGTCAAATATAAAGTTTATGTTCCTAACGGCCAAATTTACACCTTCATTGCTGAAGGAGAATGTTAAGGCTAAAAAGTTGTCCAGGAGAGATTGTATTTTTTGGCTACTAATTGCTTTTTGGTAGATGTCTGTACTGGTTGCAGTTTAGTACCATGTAATTTATTGGGCCATGATGCTTCATGGTTGGGTTCTGCTCTTCTCAGATACACTGTGATTTTACTGTGGTCTGAGAGAGGTGTTAGTGGGCTGACTGTGAAGGCTCTGAGAGACTCTGGGTTTAGGTCGGTGAGGAAGTAGTCTACAGCGCTGCTGCCAAGGGATGAGCTGTAGGTGTACCTACCAAAAGAGTCTCCTCTCAGCCTCCCATTTACGTGTCGTTGTCTGGTTGCTGTTTGCTCACGCTCTCCCTGAGCAGGACCACCTCCCCCTCCAGTTTGGTGAACTCATCCCTCATGGCAGCCATGGGGGTGAGGAGGGCCTGAGCCTGCTCTGCACTGAGGGGGTCGCTCTCCTCCTGGGGCGTGTCCTCCACTATGGTGGGAAGAGAGGTGCTAGATGTGCCTTGTTGGGTGGGGATAGTAGGGGTGAGGGTGGTGCTGGTGGAGCTTGTCTTGTGGGAGGGCATGTCACTGGTGGTGTCCTTCTCTCTCTCCGCTCTCTCCTTAATGGTCTGAAAGTCTGTTTCAAACAGCCTGATGTTACCTTGCACCATGACAGTCCCAGTCTTGTAGAGGTTGATTGTTATCATGGTGCTGTCAGGGTCGTCTGTCTCTTTGATTTTCAGCTTCCACCCATTACAGATTCCCTCTTTCCTCTTTCTTTATGGATGGGTAGTGAGAGCAGACTGCTGAGCGCCAAGCATTTGGCTGGTCAGTGAGGAAGATGAGGTTACTCACGTCACCGTTTTTGTAGAGGTCTGCAAAAAGGGTTTCTGGCCTCTCCTCTAGTAGTTTCTGTTTAAAAGCTTTCCTCCTTGTGTCATTTTTGGCCTTTTTGGGGTAGAGAATGGATTCTGCGCTGAGGGGGAGTGGGGACATGGTGTCTGTGCGCTCTGCTACTACCGCTGCTGCTGCGCTGTTCTGCTGCCCCGTTGCCATGGCAACCGATTTGTTCGTCTGCTGTTCGCGCTACTTTAGTTCAAAAAACAGGAAAAAGAGTGAAAAATCCTCACACAAAAAACTGAAGATATGTTTACAGTTAGTCCGTGCTCCTTTTTGGTTTACTCACTCAGTTTGGTCGTTTGATGTAGTTGTATTAACTGACCTTGCTAGGTTTGTTCTAGCTCGTTTCTTCTGGCTAGCTTGTTAGTCTGCTGGCTAGGTTTTTGTTGTGTAGCTAGCTAGCTAGAGTCAAAACTTCTTAACTTGAGGCGCAAAGTTACTTTTCTATTCTGAATGAATAGAGTTGTTGTTCATCACTTCTTGTCTGGATTTCTTCTTCTATTAGAGTGTTTATCTCATTCTAAAAACAAAAAAAATAAAATATATCAGGAGCATGACTGAGCATGACTCTCTCTCTCTCTCTCTCTCTCTCTCACAGCCTTTCCACTTGGTGTGTGGTCATTGTAACCCATATCAAGGTACGTACACCACAACACTCAGGTCATGTGAGTGTGTTCAGGGTCATAGGCCAGTGTGTATGTGAGTGTGTTCAGGGGCGTAGGCCAGAGTGTGTGTGAGTGTGTTCATGGGCGTAGGCCAGTGTGAGTGTGTTCAGGGTCATAGGCCAGTGTGTATGTGAGTGTGTTCAGGGTCATAGGCCAGAGTGTGTGTGAGTGTTCAGGGTCATAGGCCAGTGTGTATGTGAGTGTGTTCAGGGGCGTAGGCCAGAGTGTGTGTGAGTGTTCAGGGTCATAGGCCAGTGTGTATGTGAGTGTGTTCAGGGTCATAGGCCAGAGTGTGTGTGAGTGTTCAGGGTCATAGGCCAGAGTGTATGTGAGTGTGTTCAGGGGCGTAGGCCAGAGTGTGTGTGAGTGTGTTCAGGGTCATAGGCCAGAGTGTGAGTGTGTTCAGGGGCGTAGACCAGAGTGTGTGTGAGTGTGTTCAGGGGCGTAGGCCAGAGTGTGTGTGAGTGTGTTCAGGGGCGTAGGCCGGTGTGTATATGAGTGTGTTCAGGGGCGTAGGCCAGAGTGTGTGTGAGTGTGTTCAGGGGCGTAGGCCAGAGTGTGTGTGTGAGTGTGTTCAGGGGCGTAGGCCAGAGTGTGTGTGAGTGTGTTCAGGGGCGTAGGCCGGTGTGTATATGAGTGTGTTCAGGGGCATAGGCCAGAGTGTGTGTGAGTGTGTTCAGGGGCGTAGGCCAGAGTGTGTGTGAGTGTGTTCAGGGGCGTAGGCCAGTCCAGAACCACAGGTTGATTGCAGGGGAATGTCCAGACAGGAGTACTCTTATCACAGGTAGTCTCTCTCTCTCTCACACACACACCCCGACACACACACACACACACCCTGACACACACACACACACACCCCGACACACACACACCCCGACACACACACACACACACACACACACACACACACACACACACACACACACACACACACACACACACACACACACACACACACACACACACACACACAGAGAAGGACTGAACTCCTCAGAGCTGCCCTGACTTGAACTGAAGGGTGTGTGTCCACGTTCCCTTGTTCTCTCACCATTTACATCTCACACACACCCTAACACAACGTTTGACCTGCTCAATCTATGAATCACGCATGAGTGTGTGTGTTTGTGTCTCAGCAATATGGAAACAGTCTGGCTATCCTCCTTCACCTACGGCTGAAATGGACACTCTCCAACTCAAACACACACACAGACACACACACAGACACACAATACACACAGACACACCCACAGACACACAATGCACACAGACACACAGACAAACACAGACACACACAGACACACACAAACACACACACAGACACACACAAACACACAACGCACACAGTCACACACACAGACACACACACAGACACACATAGACACACATAGACACACACAGACACACATAGACACACATAGACACACACAGACACACATAGACACACACACAGACACACAGACACACATAGACACACACAGACACACACACACAGACACACATAGACACACACAGACACACACAGACACACATAGACACACACAGACACACACAGACACACATAGACACACACAGACACACACACAGACACACATAGACACACATAGACACACACAGACACACATAGACACACACAGACACACATAGACACACACACAGACACACAGACACACATAGACACACACAGACACACACACAGACACACACACAGACACACATAGACACACATAGACACACATAGATACACATAGACACACATAGATACACATAGATACACATAGATACACATAGATACACACTGCCCAGAGCAACAACTGTCTGTGAAAAGACACACGTATATAAAGGACTGTGAGAAATCTGGACCCTAACAAGTACATTTCCAAAACACACACACACTCTCTCACCAACAGAACACACTCTCTCACCAACAGAACACACTCTCTCACCAACAGAACACACTCTCTCACCAACAGAACACACTCTCTCACCAACATAACACACTCTCTCACCAACAGAACACACTCTCTCACCAACATAACACACTCTCTCACCAACAGAACACACTCTCTCACCAACATAACACACTCTCTCACCAACAGAACACACTCTCTCACCAACAGAACACACTCTCTCACCAACATAACACACTCTCTCACCAACAGAACACACTCTCTCACCAACAGAACACACTCTCTCACCAACAGAACACACTCTCTCACCAACAGCACACACTCTCTCACCAACAGAACACACTCTCTCACCAACAGAACACACTCTCTCACCAACATAACACACTCTCTCACCAACAGAACACACTCTCTCACCAACAGAACACACTCTCTCACCAACATAACACACTCTCTCACCAACAGAACACACTCTCTCACCAACATAACACACTCTCTCACCAACAGAACACACTCTCTCACCAACAGCACACACTCTCTAATACACCATAAGGCCATAGTGGGATAAGGGTGGACAATATAGTCTGAATGTTACATCACATCATAACTCTTATAGTACTGGTATAAAACAGGATTTTTATTTCAGATTATCTGAATAGCCATTCCCCCACAGCAATACATCCCCAGTCTCCTCCCCTGCCTCTGTGGTCTGCCTGACTGCGTGTGTGTGTGTGTTTGAGTTGCACACACACCACAGCCCTGCCAGAGTGGTCTCTGTGGCTGTCCAAGCGTCAGTCTGTCCAGCCAGGGTCGAGTTACGGCTTTACCAGATCTCTGCTTCACACACACACACACACACACACACACACACACACACACACAAACACACACACACACACACACACACACACACACACACACACACACACACACACACACACACACACACACACGTACACACACACACACACACACACACAAACACCCCAAAGCCACGTCCATTCACCGAACTATACAGCAAAATCTAGATAGCACAAAATTAGCATTATGGGAGTGTGTGTGTGTTCAAGGTCTATTCTGGGAGAATTCCAAAGGGGAGACCCTGTGACTGACTCCACCCCCTAGGAACTAACAGGATATATCACAGGGTGACAGAGCAGCACCTCCATTACATAAGGCATGATGTCAGATCTATTCATTACATTTCTATCTGGTACATTCTGTCTAAGTAGGAAGCCTTGTCCGAGCCGGAACAGCATCTCCTATTCTGTAGGCAGGCAGCTTGATCTACACCCCCTGGACAGGACGCCACTTTATCGCTTGTCTACCCCTAAACCACAGAAAGAGGCTTCTAACTAGACAGGGTTTTGGAAGGCTGGCCACGCGAGACTAGTTCAACCCCCAATCCATCTCCTTGGTTCATCCTGACTGCCAAGCAAAGAGGCATTGGGTCCCATTTTTTGAGTCTTTGGTATGACTCGACAGGGAATCGAACCCCCAACCCTCCAATCTCAGGGCGGACACTTGGGAGTCCACTCACCTGGTGTCCAAGGTCTGAATCCCTGATTATGAGCGCGGGATGAAACCCCCCAGGTCTGTGTTGAGAAAGGGCCTCTAGGGAAAGATGGGAGGAATATTCTCTGTCTGTCGCACATTATTTGAAGGCTACCTACAAATACATAACACATGTATAACCCATAACACATTCATAAGCAGTGTCAATGTCAACAAACTTGTTATTAAATTATTATGCAGTGCTTATGTATGGTTATCCAGGTGTTATGGAATCCTTATGTAGGTGGCTAGGTGTCCTACCAACTGTGTTACAAAATAGTCTAACATGGCAAAATACAAGCAACAGCTCAGATATTCAACTTCTCCCTGTATTTTCAGGATATTCAACTTCTGCCTGGATATTCAGGATATTCAACTTCTGCCTGTATATTCAGGATATTCAATGTATGCCATTATATTCAGGATATTCAACTTCTGCCTGTATATTCAGGGGCATCAAATGGGCACTTTGCTACGTTCAGTAGAGCACTAGATATAGTCTAGTGTCATGCAGATCGGAATAGAAACTAACGTGCGTGTCATTATTGGACAAGTTCAGGTAGAAATCCGTTTCAAAACGTTTTAGTTTAGTAGAGGTTATCCCTCCGCCAATCCCAACGCAAACCAACGACCCAGCACTATCAAGGTACTCTCACACCAACTCCAGTGGCTTTTCATGAGTAGCCTCTATAGCCAATGGAAGTAGCCTAGCCTACAACCAACACAGCGACTCGACTATCAACAAAAACTTCCAAAACACACACATTGGAATAGCCTCTCGCGGTTCTCACACATTTCGATCAGTAAAACTCGGCTCGTACCGAAAAGATCGCAAATCAGATATAACGCACACGTATCCTACCTTTTCTTTTCTCCCTTTCGCTCTTTTTTTGTATTTCCCCTCGCGTCCTCCGTCACGACCGGTCGTTCAGCTCCAGATATCACAGGCGAGAGATAGAATCCTAAAGGGTTTTCGCTCTCCGGTTCTGCCAGAGAAGAACAGACCGTGACTTGGTGTTGTCGGTGGAGCGAGAGAAGAACAGAACGTGACTCGGTGTTGTTGGTGGAGCGAGAGAAGAACAGAACGTGACTCGGTGTTGTCGGTGGAGCGAGCAGAGCGTCAGCAGCGTCTCCACTGGGGCTCGAGCTACTTGGTGTGTGTGTGTGTGTGTGTGTGTGTGTGTGTGGTATTGTGTGTCAGTTTGAGAGAGAGAGACAGGGTGACAGCTCCTGGAGAGAATGAGCAGCGTGCGGGGGTTCCCGTGAGCAAACTAGGGTGGGAATTTATTACAATATTTATTTTTTATTTAAAAAATAGTTCACCTTTATATAACCAGGTAGGCCAATTCAGAACAAGTTCTCATCTACAACTGACCAAGATAAAGCAAATCAGTGCACAAAAACAACAACAGAGTTACACATGGGATAAACAAACGTACAGTCAATAACACAATAGAAAGTCTATATATAGTGTGTCCAAATGTCGTAAGGTTAGGGAGGTGAGGCAATAAATAGGCCATAGTGGCGAAATAATTACAATTTAGCATTAACACTGGAGTGATAGATGTGCAGATGATGATGTGCAAGTAGAGATACTGGGGTGCAAAAGAGCAAAAAAAATTATAAATAACAATATGGGGATGAGGTAGTTGGTGTGCTATTTACAGATGGGATATGTACAGGTACAGTGATCGGTAAGCTGCTCTGACAACTGATGCTTAAAGTTAGTGAGGGAGATATAAGTCTCCAGCTTCAGTGATTTTTGCAATTCGTTCCAGTCATTGGCAGCAGAGAACTGGAAGGAAAGGCAGCCAAGGGAGGTGTTGGCTTTTGGGATGACCAGTGAAATATACCTGCTGGAACACGTGCTACGGGTGGGTGTTGCATTGGTGACCAGTGAGCAGAGATAAGGCGAGGCTTTACCTAGCAAAGACTTATAGATGACCTGGAGCGGGTGGGTTTGGCGACGAATATGTAGCGAGGGCCAGCCAACGAGAGCATACAGGTCGCGGTGGTGGGTAGTATATGGGTCTTTGGTGACAAAACAGATGGCACTGTGATAGACTACATCCAATCTGCTGAGTAGAGTGTTGGAGGCTATTTTGTAAATGACATGGCTAAAGTCAAGGATCGTTAGGATAGTCAGTTTTACAAGGGTATGTTTGGCAGCATGAGTGAAGGAGGCCTTGTTGCGAAATAGGAAGCCGATTCTCGATTTAAACACTCGAAGGAGAGTTTACAGTCTAACCAGACACCTAGGTATTTGTAGTTGTCCACATATTCTAAGTCAGAACCGTCCAGAGTAGTGATGCTAGGCGGGCGGGTGTGGGCAGCAATTGGTTGAAGAGCATGCATTTAGTTTTACAAGCATTTAAGAGCAGTTGGAGGCCACGGAAGGAGTGTTGTATGGCATTGAAGCTATATAACATATGGAGTGACATGCACGCACGCATGCACATATACACACACATTAGCACATGTATTATACATATCAGTGAGTACCACTGAGTCAACGCTCAGAGAATAGGGCAGACTATATTACACACATACACACACATTAGCGCATGTATTATACATATCAGTGAGTACCACTGAGTCAACGCTCAGATATTAGGGCAGACTATATTCTTGTCGCAGTAGGCCAGCCTAAATGTGTTTTTGTGTGTAAATGCTTACTTCTAGGCTGTGTGTGATGTGCTTTTGTGTTGTGTTATTGTATTATTGAACTGTGTGTGGGTGGGGCTATACATGAGCTATCATACAGCAGCATTCTCTTTCTATTTAAATCTCCTTATCACCTCAAACCTATATTGGAATCTTATTATCCGCCTGAAGTTAACACTTTTAACACATGACAGGCTCACAATGTCTGTTGCTATGGGAACCAGTGAGGTATACACCTCTGTTACTATAGAAACCAGGGACCTCAAAGTTATATTCATATATAAGCCAACAACTATATATCAACACACATCTCTGATACACACGCACACATCTAATACACACACACACACACACACACACACTCACACACACACACATACACCTTAGATCCTTCTCCAAATCCCTACTGGAATGTGGCTCCTATAACCACATCAGTGGTCACAAGGCGCATCACATCACATAAAGGGTGTGTGTATGTCAGCATGTGTGTGTGTGTGATGTTAATGCGTGTGTATGGACAGTAACATGGTCTTCCCACGCTGCAGTAAAAATAAACATGTGTGTGTGTGATGTTACTGTCCATACACACACATGTTTATTTTTACTGCAGCGTGGGAAGACCATGTTACTGTCCATACACACGTATTAACATCACACACACACACATGTTTATTTTTACTGCAGCGTGGGAAGACCATGTTACTGTCCATACACACGCATTAACATCACACACACACACACACTGACATACACACACCCTTTATGTGATGTGATGCGCCTTGTGACCACTGATGTGGTTATAGGAGCCACATTCCAGTAGGGATTTGGAGAAGGATCTAAGGTGTGTGTGTGTGTGTGTGTGTGTGTGTGTGTGTGTGTGTGTGTGTGTGTGTGTGTGTGTGTGTGTGTGTGTGTGTGTGTGTGTGTGTGTGTGTGTGTGTGTGTGTGTGTGTGTGTGTGTGGGTGTGTGGACAGTAACATGGTCTTCACACTGCAGTACAAATAAACATGTGGGTGTGTGGACAGTAACATGGTCTTCACACTGCAGTACAAATAAACATGTGGGTGTGTGGACAGTAACATGGTCTTCACACTGCAGTACAAATAAACTTTGACGCTCAATTGGGGAAGCCAGTCTGACTTCAGAAGACTAGAGGAGATTTCAACACAAGTAACAGAAGTGGTTCAGTGAGCGATGGTTGCGTGATAACCTTGCCTGACACCTGAGGACTTGTGTAAGCTCCTGCTGAAAGCAACAGATGCCAGAAATACAGCGTCACTCACACAAACATGCAGATGGGCAAGGACATCCAGGTCACACACACACACATCTCGTTCTCTCTCTCCATCCTTTTTCTCTCACTCTATCTATCTATCTGTCTCCCTAATTAGTTTGTTAGTTAATTTGTGATTTAGTTTGTTACATTAGTTCACTGCTTATCCTTATTGACTGACTTAGGTAACATTGCTGTACCTGAACATTTATACCAATAAAGTTGAGTTGAATTGAACTGAGGATATTTCTGCTTCCTTAGCCCCAACAACAGCTGCCTCTCACCAGCTAACAGCTGGGGGGGAGGGGAATGAGCGTGAGGGAGAGGGAGAGAGAGAGAGAGAGAGAGGGTGTGAAACTAGATATAACAGCCTACCTGTGGGCTTTGGTTTGTGGGGTGCTTAACTGCAGGGGTATCGTTTGTATTTGTTTACAAAAGTAGTGCACTGGGCCTTTAATAGTACTAGTGGACGAATATAGACATCTGTAGCTTGGGCCACAACAAAAAAAATCAGCATCTCTGCTTTAGCAAAAAAGGTAGTTGTATAATTAAGAACAGTATCTTATAGGTTTTAATAGTTGGAATTGTAAGAGTTGTTGCCCTGTCCCTGTCCCTGTCCCTGTCCCTGTCCCTGTCCCTTACTCTGTGATTGTTATTCTAATGGGATCCAGAAAGAACCAACATTTACATCAAAAGGTGCAAAGTTATGGGCAAAGACACAAAACATCCACATCAAATTAAATATTTTTCTTGATCAAATAACACAACCACTTTTTGCGCTTAAAAATGTACCATCCTTACAAAGCACTTAAAGTAAACGTACTTTACATCTAGGTTTTATACTTGTACCTTCAAATTTAACAAGGCAAGTCAGTTAAGATCAAATTCTTATTTACAACAACAGCCTACTGGGAAACAATGGGTTAACTGCCTTGTTCACGAGCAGAAAAACTGATTTTAACTTTGTCAGCTCAGGGATTTGATCCAGCAACCTTTTGGTTACAGGCCCAGTGCTCTAACCACTAGGCTACCTGCCACCCCAAAGAAAGACTATGAAGAAGTTTGTCCCGTGTGGCTCAGTTGGTAGAGCATGGCGCTTGCAACGCCAGGGTTGTGGGTTCGTTTCCCACGGGGGGCCAGTACAAAAAAGTATGAATGTATGTACTTGTAAGTCGCTCTGGATAAGAGCGTCTGCTAAATGACTTAAATGTAAATGTAAGAAAAACACTGCAGAATACAGTAATTGAGTACATTGAGACATCAAGTGGTTTGTGACGATGTGATTATGTGGCTCAGTTGGTAGTGCGTGGTGCTTGCCAATGCTAGGGTTATGGGTTTGATTCCCATGGGGGACCAGTATGAAAATATATGCACTCCCTACTGGAAATTGCTCTGGATAAGAGCGTCTACTGGAAAGTCATTAATAGCTAGACCATTTCAGTTTTCATAAATAAATTGCATTTGCAAAGTATACTGAACAAAAATATCGACGCCACATGTAAAGTGTTGGTTTCATGAGAAGAAATAGAAGATCCCAGAAATGTTCCATCTGCACTATAAGCCTGTTTTGCTCAAATTCCGTCCACAAATTTGTTTACATCCCTGTTAGTTATCATTTCTCTTTTGCCAAGATAATCCATCCCCCTGACAGGTGTGGCATATCAATAAGCTGGGGACAATAAAAGGCAACACTAAAGTGTCCGGTTTTGTCACACAACGCAATGCCACAGATATCTGAAGTTTTGAGGGAGCGTGCAATTGGCATGCTGACTGCAGGAATGTCCACCAGAGCTGTTGCCAGAGAATGTAATGTAAATATCTCTACCATAAGCCGCCTCACACGTCATTTTAGAGAATTTGACAGTACGTCCAACCGGCCTCACCACAGCAGACCACATGTAACCACACCAGCCCAGGACCTCCACATCCGGCTTCTTCACATGCGGGATCGTCTGAGACCATTTCTGTCTGTATTAAAGCCCTTTTGTGGGGAAAAACACATTTTGATTTGCCTGGGCCAGGTCCACCCATGGCTACACCCCTGCCCAGTCATGTGAAATCCATAGATTAGGGGCTAATTTATTTATTTCAATTGACTGATTCCTTTATATGAACTGTAACTCAGTAAAATCGTTGAAATTGTTGCATGTTGCATTTATATATATTTTCTGTATATTTCAAGAAACATACTGTACCAGTCAAATGTTTGGCCACACCTACTGTGGCTGCTTTGCGTGATGTATTGTTGTCTCTACCTTCTTGCCCTTTTTGCTGTTGTCTGTGCCCAATAATGTTTGTACAATGTTTTGTGCTGCTACCATGTTGTTGTCATGTTGTGTTGCTACCATGCTGTGTTGTCATGTGTTGCTGCCTTGCTATGTTGTTGTCTTTGGTCTCTCTTCATGTAGTGTTGTGTTGTCTCTCTTGTCGTGATGTGTGTTTTGTCCTATATTTATTTGTTATTTTATTTTCATTTTTATTTTTTAATCCCAGCCCCTGTCCCCGCAGGAGGTCTTTTGCCTTTTGGTAGGCCGTCATTGTAAATAAGAATTTGTTCTTAACTGACTTGCCTAGTTAAATAAAAATTTAAATAAATACTAATTCCAGGTTTTTTCTTTCTTTATACTATTTTCTACATTGTAGAATAACAGTGAAGACATCAAAACCATGAAATAACACATATGGAATAATGTAGTAACCAAAAAAGTGTTAAACAAATCAAAATGTATTTATATTTGAGATTTTTCAAAGTAGCCACCCTTTGCCTTGATGACAGCTTTGCACGCTCTTGGCATTCTCTCAACCAGCTTCATGAGGTAGTCACCTGGAATGCATTTCAATTAACAGGTGTGCCTTGTTAAAAGTTCATTTGTGGAATTTCTTTCCTTCTTAATGCGTTTGAGCCAATCAGTTGTGTTGTGACAAGGTAGGGTTGGTATACAGAAGATTGCCCTATTTGGTAAAAGACCAAGTCCATATTATGGCAAGAACATCTCAAATAAGCAAAGAGAAATGACAGTCCATCATTACTTTAAGACATGAAGGTCAGTCAAAACGGAAAATGTCAAGAAACGTTTCTTCAAGTGTAGTCGCAAAAACCATCAAGCGCTATGATGCAACTGTCTCTCATGAGGACCATCACAGGAAAGGAAGACCCAGAGTTACCTCTGCTGCAGAGGATACGTTCATTAGAGTTACCAGCGTCAGAAATTGCAGCCCAAATAAATACTTCACAGAGTTCAAGTAACAGACACATCTCAACATCAACTGTCCCAGAGGAGACTGCGTGAATCAGGCCTTCATAGTCGAATTGCTGCAAAGAAACCACGACTAAAAGACACCAATAATAAGAAGAGACTTGCTTGGGCCAAGAAACACGAGCAATGGACATTAGACCGGTGGAAATCTGTCCTTTGGTCTGATGAGTCCATATTTGAGATATTTGGTGCCAACCGCCGTGTCTTTGTGAGACGCAGAGTATGTGAATGGATGAGCTCCGCATCTGTGGTTCTCACCGTGAAGCATGAAGGAGGAGGTGTGATGGTGTGGGGGTGCTTTACTGGTGATGCTGTCAGTGATTTATTTAGAATTCAAGGCACACTTAACCAGCATGGCTACCACATAATTCTGCAGCGATACGCCATCCCATCTGGTTTGCGCTTAGTGGGACATATCATTTGTTTTTCAAAAGGTCAATGACCACCTCCGGGTTGTATAAGGGCTATTTGACCAAGAAGGAGAGAGATGGAGTGCTGCATCAGATGACCTGGCCTCCACAATCACCTGACCTCAACCCAATTGAGATGGTTTGGGATGAGTTGGACATCAGAGTGAAGGAAAAGCAGCCAACAAGTGCTCAGCATGTGTGGGAACTTCTTCAAGACTGTTGTAAAAGCATTCCAGGTGAAGCTGGTTAGGAGAATGCCAAGAGTGTGCAAATCTGTCATCAAGGCAAAGGGTGGCTACTTTGAAGAATCTCAAATATATAATATATTTTGATTTGTTTAACACTTTATTGGTTACTACATGATTCCATGTGTGTTATGTCATAGTTTTGATGTCTTCACTATTAATCTACAATGTAGAAAATAGTATAAATAAAGAAAAACCCTTGAATGAGTAGGTTTGTCCAAACTTTTGACTAGTACTGTATATCAAGAGTTATTAGATTAACTGTTTTGTACAGATAATTATCAGACTCAAGTTAGAAATGCTGGTAAACACTCAAATACATAATTTTTTTTTGATTCCACAAAAGTAGTGCTCTGGCCCTTTACTAGTCCTGTATTAGCAGACCGATTCAGCACGGGCAGAAAATAAAATCGCAGCACCCCCACCCCCAAACGACTTCCCACAGCTATGGGGGGAACGAGGGAACAGAACATAAGGATCACATCAATGAGCAGAGAGGCTCATGGGAGAAAAATGGGGCGTCGGCTATGGTGAGAAGAAGTGAGAAGTCAAGACAGACAAAAGAAGATGTGTGTGTGTGTGTGAGTTTGTGTGTGTGTGTGTGTGTGTGTGTGTGTGTGTGTGTGTGTGTGTGTGTGTGTGTGTGTGTGTGTGTGTGTGTGTGTGTGTGTGTGTGTGTGTGTGTGTGTTTGTGTGACCACCAATAGAACAGTAGAAGACAGCCCTCTTTGTGTTCCAAAGTTCAGGGCTAAGATTCTGACTCATAGAAAGCAGTTCTCTGACCTCTGACCCTTGACGGCTAACCCAAACCTCTCTCTTCCAGCCTGATTTCTATCCTAATAGCCTGCCCTATTCCCTCCCTACCCCTTCCCTCTGGCCCTAACCCTCTTATGTTTGAAAGTCTGTAAATGTGGAAGAAATATAATGGAAGCCTTACATTATCACTACACTGTTTGGAAGTTTGAGTAGATTTTTTTTCAATGTTTGAATGTTGACTCAGATTTGCCAACAGGTGTGTGGATGAGCGTGGCTTTCTCCTTCTGCCCCAAGCACATTATTACACGATCATTACAGAGTTATACTGTAGTAATCAGTGTGTGTGTGTGTGTGTGTGTGTGTGTGTGTGTGTGTGTGTGTGTGTGTGTGTGTGTGTGTGTGTGTGTGTGTGTGTGTGTGTGTGTGTGTGTGTGTGTGTGTGTGTGTAGACGGTGATGTCACCCATGTCTTCCAGATGGCTGTCGAGACTCGAGACACACACATTTTCTCCCCTGGACAAATTTAGCAAATCCACTCAATTCCCTCTCCCCATTTTCCCTTCCTCCCCTTCTTTCATTCCCTCCTCCCTCTCTTGTTCTGTCGTGTCTTGGTATTGGGTGGGTGTGTGTGAGGCACTGGGGGCATACTGACTGCCTCTGGCTGACTGGAATTACAGTAAATAAGTTAACATGAGTAAATTACACGTTTTTCCATTTTAGCATTTCTCTCTGTCACACACACACACTGAGGTGGTGGATACAGTAATCTAGCAGGAATAAATGCATGAGACAGAAATGCGTTTCCATTCCAGTCAGCCTCTGGCTCACAACTCAACACTTTGGTCCGCCACAGAAGACAGAGAAGCTAGCCTCCGGGTTGGGAACAAGACACACACACACACACACACACACACACACACACACACACACACACACACACACACACACACACACACACACACACACACACACACACACACACACACACACACACACACACACACACACACACACACACACACACACACACAGAATACTGAGAAGCTAGTTTCCAGTGGTTGAGGAAGAGACACATACATAAACACACACGAGGGGGAGTGAGCAAGTTCACACTCCTGGGAGAGAAAGAAAACACACCCATCTTCCATAATCTGACACGGTCTAGTGCTGCTGGTCTACACACACACACACACACACACACACACACACACACACACACACACACACACACACACACACACACACACACACACACACACACACACACACACACACACACACACACACAGTTGTGTTTTGGATAATGAGGGGGAGAGTTCTGATCTAAAATTCTAATTTTGCTGTTTGTTTACGTTTCCAGGAGAGTGTCCAGGGGATGAGATACAGCGTGGGAAGAGAGAGAGAGAGAGAGAGAGAGAGAGAGAGAGAGAGAGAGAGAGAAAGAAAGGAGGGAGGGAGGGATAGAATTGCGGGACAGAGACCATTAAAATACTACTAGGGAGGGTATAGTTCTGGTCGAATGAAATCAAAGTTTATTGGTCGCATACACAGATTTGCAGGTGTTATAGCAGGTGCAGTGAAATCCTTATGTTTCTATCTCCAACAGGGCAGTAGAAAGTTTCACAAATACAATACAAATATACAAATAATAAATACATTGAAACAAGAAATCAAGAAATGACAGAATGGGTCCAATCAGCAACCCAGAATAGATATATTACAGTGAGCATGTGTGAGAATCCATAATATAAATATGTGGTGTGTATAGACAGTATATCATTTGTAAAGACAATGGTATGTACGGTAGGAGGTATATTAGGCTAGGTATATTACAGTAGATACATACACGGTGAGTAAACAACAGTATATAAACAGAATATGAGGGGGACAGCGTTCAATGACTCTATCTATATACATGAGGCATTAGTCTCAAGGTGCAGGGCAGAGCACCAGGCAGGTAGCCGGCTAGAGACAGTGTCTAAGGTGCAGGCCAGGGTACCTGCTAGTGATGTCTGTTCAGCAGTCTGATGACCTGGAGATATAAGCTTTTTTTCATCTGGTCAGGACTCAGGACTCATGGTCAGGAAAACCCCAAGCTGTAGCTGTCTTGTGGTTCAGTGGCTGAACATTCTTCTGGCCACTGACGACCCTTGCTGTCCTAATATGAAACCTAAATGTGTCAGTACAGACCACACCATGTTTTAATTCTGAGACCAATAGCGCCACCTACTGGTCATGCTAGTCAACTGCAGTCGCGACCGAAAAACTAAGTTTCCCATCCTTTAATTCGCTGTAGGCTCTCACACACTGGGGTAGTTAATTAAGGGATTTGGGAGTGAGGTGTTGTTAGCTTTATGATTCAGACTTTTCCAGCATTACAGTACCAGTCAAAAATTTGGACACACCTACTCATTCAAGGGGTTTTCTTTATTTGTACTATTTTATACATTGTAGAATAATAGTGAAGACATCAAAACTATGAAATAACACATGTGGAATCATGTAGTAACCAAAAAAGTGTTAAACAAATCAAAATGTATTTTATATTTGAGATTCTTCAATGTAGCCACCCTTTGCCTTGATGACAGCTTTGCACACTCTTGGCATTCTCTCAACCAGCTTCATGAGGAAGTCAACCTGGAATAAATTTAAATTAACAGGTGTGCCTTGTTAAGAGTTTATTTGTGGAATTTCTTTCCTTCTTTGAGACAAGCAGTTGTGTTGTGAAAAGGTAGGGTTTGTATACAGAAGATAGCCCTATTTGGTAAAAGACCAAGTCCATACTATGGTAAGAACAGCTCAAATAAGCAAAGAGAAATGGCAGTCCATCATTACTTTAAGACATGAATGTCAGTCAAAACGGAAAATTTCAAGAAACGTTTCTTCAAGTGTAGTCTCAAAAACCATCAAGCGCTATGATGAAACTGGCTCTCATGAGGACCGCCACAGGAAAGGAAGACCCAGAGTTACCTCTGCTGCAGAGAGGTAGTTCATCAGAGTTAACTGCACCTCAGATTGCAGCCCAAATAAATGCTTCACAGAGTTCAAGTAACAGACACATCTCAACATCAACTGTTCAGAGAAGACTGCATGAATCAGGCCTTCATGGTTGAATTGCTGCAAAGAAACCACCACTAAAGGACACCAATAAGAAGAAGACACTTGCTTGGGCCAAGAATCATGAGCAATGGACATTAGACTGTTGAAAATCTGTCCTTTGGTCTGATGAGTCCATATTTGCGATTTTTGGTTCCAACCACCGTGTCTTTGTGATACACTGAGTAGGTGAACGGATGATCTATGCATGTGTGGTTCTCACTATGAAGCACGGAGGAGGAGGTGTGATGGCGTGGGGGTGCTTTGCTGGTGACTGTCTGTGATTTACTTAGAATTCACAGGCACACTTAACCAGCATGGCTACCACAGAATTCTGCAGCGATACGCCATCCCATCTGGTTTGCGCTTAGTGGGACATCATTTGTTTTTCAACAGGACAATGACCCAAAACACACATCCAGGCTGTGTAACGGCTATTTGACCAAGAAGGACAGAGATGGTGCTGCAACAGATGACCTGGCCTCCACAATCACCCGACCTTAACCTAATTGAGATGGTTTGGGATGAGTTGTACCGCAGAGTGAAGGAAAAGCAGCCAACAAGTGCTCAGCATATGTGGGAACTCCTTCAAGACTGTTGGAAAAGCATTCCTCATGAAGCTGGTTGAGAGAATGCCAAGAGTGTGCAAAGCTGTCATCAAGGGAAAGGGTGGCTACTTTGAAGAATCTAAAATGTAAAATATGTTTTGGTTTGTTCATCCCTTTTTTGGTACATGATTCCATAAGTGTTTTTTCATAGTTTATACAAATAAATACAAATAAAAGTAACAAATAATTAAAGAGCAGCAGTAAAATAACAATAGCAAGACTATAAACAGGGGGTACCGGTTCAGAGTCAATGTGCGGGGGCACCGGTTAGTCAAGGTAAATGAGGTAGTATGTACATGTAGGTAGAGTTATTAAAATTACTATGCATAGATAATAAACAGAGAGTAGCGGCAGCGTAAAAGAGAGACGGGGGGGGGGGGCAATGCAAATAATCTGGGTAGCCAATTGATTAGATGTTCAGGAGTATTGTGGCTTGGGGGTAGAAGCTGTTTAGAAGCCTCTTGTACCTAAACTTGGCGCTCTGGTACCACCCGCCTTGCAGTAGTGTAGAGAACAGTCTATGACTAGGGTGGCTGGAGTCTTTGACCATTTTTAGGGCCTTCTTCTGACACCGCCTGGTATAGAGGTCCTGGATGGCAGGAAGCTTGGCCCCAGTGATGTACTGGGCCATACGCACTACCCTCTGTAGTGCCTTGTGGTGGAGGCCGAGCAGTTGCCATAGCGGGCAGTGATACAACCAGTCAGGATGCTCTTGATGGTGCAGCTGTAGAACCTTTTGAGGATCTGAGGACCCATGCCAAATCTTTTCAGTCTCTCTTCACGACTGTCTTGGTGTGCTTGGACCATGTTAGTTCGTTGGTGATGTGGACACCAAAGAACTTGAAGCTCTCAACCCGCTCCGCTACAGCCCCGTCAATGACAATGGAGGCGTGCTCGGTCCACCTTTTCCTGTAGTCCACAATCATCTCCTTTGTCTTGATCACGTTGAGGGAGAGATTGTTGTCCTTGTACCACACAGTCAGGTCTCTGACCTTCTCCCTATAGGCTGTCTCATCGTTGTCGGTGAACAGGCCTACCACTGTTGTGTCATCAGCAAACTTAATAATGGTGTTGGAGTCGTGCCTCGCCGTGCAGTCATGAGTGAACAGGGAGTACAGGAGGGAACTGAGCACGCACCCCTGAGGGGCCCCTGTGATGAGGATCAGCATGGCAGATGTGTTGTTACCTACCCTTACCACCTGGGGGCGGCCCATCAGGAAGTCCAGGATCCAGTTGCAGAGGGAGGTGTTTAGCCCCAGGGTCCTTAGCTTAGTGATGAGCTTTGAGGGCACTATGGTGTTGAACACTGAGCTGTAGTCAATGAATAGCATTTTCACATAGTAGTTCCTTTTGTCCAGGTGTGAAAGGGCAGTGTGGAGTGCAATAGAGATTGCATCATCTGTGAATCTGTTGGTGCGGTATGCAAATTGGAGTGGGACTAGGCTTTCTGGGATAATGGTGTTGATGTGAGCCATGACCAGCCTTTCAAAGCATTTAGTGTTCTTGGGCACAGGGACTATGGTGGTCTGCTTGAAACATGTTGGTATTACAGACTCAGACAGGGAGAGGTTGAAAATGTCAGTGAAGGCACTTGCCAGTTGGTCAGCGCATGCTCAGAGTACACGTTCTGGTAATCCGTCTGGCTTTGTGGCCTTGTGGATGTCGACCTGTTTAAAGGTCTTACTCACATAGGCTGCTCCAGAGAGCATGATCACACAGTCGTCCAGAACAGCTGATGCTCTCGTGCATGTTTCAGTGTTACTTGCCTCGAAGTGAGCATAGCACTTATTTAGCTTGTCTGGTAGGCTCGTGTCACTGGGCAGGTCTCCGCTGTGCTTCCCTTTGTATTCTGTAATCGTTTGCAAACCCTGCCACATCGACGAGCGTCTGGGGGGAGTGTAGTACGATTCAACGCTTTGCCTGTTTGATGGTTCTTCGGCGGGTATAGCGAGATTTCCCTGAACTAATAACAGTTGGTTTTATTTATGAAAGTCCTTAGCGGTGGAAACTATTTACCTTTTAATCAAGTCATTTTTTCACACATAATAATATGAAATCATAGAAAATAGCCCAAGTTCAAAAACAGAAAAGGAATGAGGTCCCTGAACCAATCAAAGTTGGTTGAATTCATGCAAGTGATTTGGTGTGGAAGCTACTGAAGTTTTAAACAAGTATAGTCATAGATTGGACGGGCGATGTCCCTGAACCAGTTGTTTTTCTTCATCCTATTTATTCAGTCCTATGGGGTGGAAGTATTTACGTTTTTTGGAAGTATTTACCTGTAAAGTGAATGAAAATGAATTGATAAAGTAAAAAAAAAGCTCAGGAAATTGCAGTGGATTCGAGAGCGATGTCAGGTTATTTGGAAACTATTGACACGTTTCATTACCATGCAAAAGTAGGCGTAGCAGTTTTAAGACGTTACCGCTAAGCGGAGGGGAGTAACGTTTTAGCTTAGAAAATACGACACCGAATATGCAAAAATAAGGGGTGTAACTTTTTCGATATCGTCAACTGGTTCAGAATATGTAATTTATATAATTCTTACACGTTCCGTTTAAGAGGTATTAACGAGAGAAGTCGGAATCTTTAATATAAAGCTAACTACGTCTCATGTTAGGGAGATAGCTAACATTAGTAATACTGGTGTTTAAAGATGAAGTTGTCTTCTGTTGTCGTAACATTGATATTAACGGTGGGTGTTTCTTATTACATCTATACACCGTTACCTGCTGCCATCGAGGAGCCTTTGAAACTGATGCTGCTGGACACCTTATTCCGTGCTATGGTGCAAGTGGTAAGAAACAAGAAGAATAGCTATAAGCGAAACCATACTTTACATTGCATTAGCTTGACAGTTCTTTATATTAACGAGTAGTAGGCAATGCTTTCTCTATCCCTCGACCTATGTATCGCATTCAGGTGTAGCAGGTTTAGGCCTATTGGTTTAAGACACTGAGTTTGGAGGCTATACTAGCTAGATAGCTTATAATGCAGCTAACAAGTAGAACATGTGAACTGATTTGGTGATCTAAGTAAAACAATGCTTTACTGTGCTTTCTCCAGCCCTTGTGTGAAATCATATGTGGATAATTGATTTGAACCAGCTAAATACAGCACAAGCTCTTTTACAGTGTTTGTGTGTGTGTGTGTGTGTGTGTGTGTGTGTGTGTGTGTGTGTGTGTGTGTGTGGCCCTTCACCTAGATTTCACACAGTCGTGGTGTAAGTAGATTGCTAAAAGTGTCCTCTGGGAGCCCTATCCTGGTCAAGGATCTGTGCTGTCTTGCCAACTCTTATGGTGGTCATTGCCAAGGGTGTGACATTGACCATAGGAGTTGGTAGGACAGAACAAACACTCACTCTCAAGTCAAAGCCCTAGCCCCTAGAACAGGGTTAGCATACTAAACTACCAGGGATACTCCAGCTCTCTGACCTCATTCAAATGCCTCTCTCTCACTCTCTCTCTCTCTTGCCCTCTCTATTTCTCCCCCTATCTCTCTGTCCTTCTCTCCCCCTCTCCCCCAGGGTGACCTGTGCCAGTGTCTGGGTCTCAGTCACCACATCACAGTGATTCGGGGGGCCATATCGGGGCTGGAGTCCTTGGGGGAGATGGCGGGAGGGCAGGGAGGCGGGGTGAGGGTAAGTGACGTGGACTTTGACAGAGTCCCGGTGCGCGTGTACGAGCCCCCTGCCGCGGGGGGAGGAGAGGGGGGTCTGAGGAGGGCTGTGATGTTCTACCATGGAGGAGGATGGGCCCTGGGGGCCACCAGTAAGTGTGTGTGTTTACCAGCATAAACATATCTAGTTCATGATGTAACACTAATGTAACAACCTTCTCACTGTCTTCCTTCTCTCCTTCTCTACTCCCCCCACCTCTCTCCTTCTCTACTCCCCCCACCTCTCTCCTTCTCTACTCCCCCCACCTCTCTCCTTCTCTACTCCCCCCACCTCTCTCCTTCTCTACTCCCCCCACCTCTCTCCTTCTCTACTCCCCCCACCTCTCTCCTTCTCTCCTCCCCCACCTCTCTCCTTCTCTACTCCCCCCACCTCTCTCCTTCTCTACTCCCCCCACCTCTCTCCTTCTCTACTCCCCCCACCTCTCTCTCTTTCTTTCCTTCTCTACTCCCCCCACCTCTCTCCTTCTCTACTCCCCCCACCTCTCTCCTTCTCTACTCCCCCCACCTCTCTCCTTCTCTACTCCCCCCACCTCTCTCTCTTTCTTTCCTTCTCTACTCCCCCCACCTCTCTCCTTCTCTCCTCCCCCCACCTCTCTCCTTTTCTACTCCCCCCACCTCTCTCTTTCTCTCCTTCTCTACTCCCCCCACCTCTCTCCTTTTCTACTCCCCCCACCTCTCTCTTTCTCTCCTTCTCTACTCACCCCACCTCTCTCTCTTTCTCTCCTTCTCTACTCCCCCCACCTCTCTCTCTTTCTCTCCTTCTCTACTCACCCCACCTCTCTCTCTTTCTCTCCTTCTCTACTCCCCCCACCTCTCTCTCTTTCTCTCCTTCTCTGCTCCCCCACCTCTCTCTTCCCCCTCTCCCTGTCTTCCTCTCAGAGATGGGGAGCTATGATGTCTTGTGTAGGCAGATGTCTGATGAGCTGAATGCAGTGGTTGTGTCTGTTGAGTAAGTGTGTCTCCTCTTTTCACACTGTATTAGCTTCAGTTCCACACACACACAGACACACACACACAGACACACACACACACACACACACACACACACACACACACACACACACACACACACACACACACACACACACACACACACACACACACACACACACACACACTCAATATGAAAGTCTTGGGTTATTATAACGCCATAGTAACAAGTTAAGGTTTGGACAAAATTGTTATAAGGATAAAAAAGTGGTTTTCGTAACTTTTACCGTGTGTGTAGGTATCGTCTGGCTCCAGAAGTGCATTTCCCTGTGCAGTATGAGGACTGTCTGGCTGCGGCCAAGCACTTCCTGGAGCCGGGCATTCTGGGAAAGTTGTCTGTGGATCCACAGCGTGTTGCCGTGTCAGGCGACAGCGCTGGAGGAAACCTGGCTGCAGCCGTCGCACAGCAGGTACACACAAACACACACACACACACACACACGTCTACACAGACACACTAACACACTCTCCCTGTCTTCACAGATCTCGGTAGATGACAGTGTGAGTGTGAAGTTCAGTGTTCAGGCATTAATCTACCCAGTCCTCCAGGGTCTAGACCTCAACACTCCATCCCACCAACAGAACCACAACATACCCATCCTACACCGCTTTATAATGGCCAGGTACACACACGTACATGTTCACACACACTGGTGCACATCTGCATACACACACACACACAGTCACACACACACCTGTGTTAGTAACCCTCCTCTCTCTTTGTCTGTAGATTCTGGCTGCTCTACCTGGGGGTTGATACCTCTCTCTATCCCCTCCTCTTGTCCCCCTCCTTCCTCCATCATCCCTCCATCCCTCCCTCCGTCCGCTCCCATCTCAACTGGACCACCCTTCTGCCGGCCAAACACATTAAGCATTACAAGCCTGTTGGCATGGAGATGGGGTCACAGGAGGTCACGGGGCAGGAGGGCAATCTTCTCCCGGGGTTGCTGGATGTCCGAGCGGCGCCGCTGCTGGCGGAGCAGGGGGTTCTGGGTAGAACGCCGCGAGCTTACATTCTAACGTGTGAGTACGATGTGCTCAGAGACGATGGGTTGATGTACACCAGGAAGCTACAGGACGCAGGCGTCACGGTTTCCAGCCATCACTATGACGACGGTTTCCACGGCGCCTTGAGTTTTGCACACTGGCCATTTTTCTTTGATGTGGGGAAAAGAATGATCAGAGGATACATGGACTGGCTGCAGGAAAACCTCTAGTGTGTGTGTGTGTGTGTGTGTGTGTGTGTGTGTGTGTGTGTGTGTGTGTGTGTGTGTGTGTGTGTGTGTGTGTGTGTGTGTGTGTGTGTGTCTATGAAACTGCAAACCCAAAGCCATCTGTCAGTCAGAATTTCAGACCAATGTTCAGGATAGACAAGCAGATGTTTTAAGGCTTTTAAACTGGGTTCAACCTGATTGTTGACCTGGGATAGAATGTCTCTCTTACTGGGTTAAACTGGAACAAACTGGGTTGGACTGGTGTTTGAAACTGTTTTAGAATGTAAGAATATAACAGAGACACCGTTCCCTGATTTGTAGCTGTTTGCACTCTGGGGTGTGTGTGTGTGTGTGTGTGTAGCAATATGTTTGGTTCCGTTAAACACACACACGTCATCCTATCCCAGCTCTGCTCACCTGACCTGAACAATAGACATGCTATGTTTTAAACGTGCAGTCTGTTATCTCTGTCATAGAGATCACTAATACACTAAAATAAACATCCCATCTAAGCCAATCAATGCGCAGTGTTAGAATGTAGTAATCTGGGTAATCTGATAACAGTCCTAGTTTTAGACTAGATTAGGTTAAATTATGTTATGTGCACAACTGGTTTATACATCAATGCAATCTATAAAGAATTGTGCCTCGATGGAAAAACAATGAAGACTCAAAAGGTAGGGTCATACAACAGGATCCCCTGGTGCTGTAAAAAGCAATAACAAAACTTGATAAATAAGTATGTTCTTTAGACAAGGTATTGAGTGAGGACTTCATCTACAACCTGAATGTATTTACACACTTTTCATCTGACAACGCTGTGAGAGCTTGATTTTTTCCCACTGAACAGAATGATCTCTGTTGTCCCCAGTAACTGCTGCTGGGTGTCAGTACTTTATGTACAATTATGATTGTAATGGTTGATTGATGTTTAACCCTCCAATAAATATGAATCAGTTTGAGTGTTTCTCTTGTTTTATACTGTAGGCCTACAGTGTTACACACACACACAGCCATATTGATCAGTTTGAGTGTTTCTCTTGTTTTATACTGTAGGCCTACAGTGTTACACACACACACAGCCATATTGATCAGTTTGAGTGTTTCTCTTGTTTTATACTGTAGGCCTACAGTGTTACACACACACACAGCCAGGACAATATAGACTCTGAGTTTCAAAACGATTTCAACATATAGATGAGTGCTGCATGTATAATGCATGATACATTTAGTATGTTGCTTTTTCTACCAATCCAATGATGTTAGCTCTACAACAGTGCTTAGGAAAGGAGCTGTGGCTAGGAGGGAAGGGGCAAAGGGCGTCTGTCACACCGACCAATCACAGAGATGCCAAACCAATTTTCTGGGGAGTGTAGTTTGTATTTCCATGACATTCGGACCAAACATGAAGCTACAACCCCTCAAGGTTGACCTATCATACACGGTTCTAAATATGTTGACAAGTCAAGTCAATCCCCCTCCAGATCTACCTCGTTTTTGACTGGCCATTCAAAAAAAGAACGTCTGGTGATTGGCTCAATCGCGCGTCACTTTCCTACAGTGCCCACCCACCCTGGCACGTCACTCAGACAGCAATGGCGGCCTTCGCTGTAGCACGGAGCAGCTGTGGGCTGCTTTCCAGACTAAAAGCTTATTTTAAAACATTCGGGCAGGTAAAACATGGCGTGGCTTCGGCAGCGGTTGTACAGTCCCAGCTGCAGCAGCAGGCGCGGCGGTGGTATTCGGTTAGTCATCTCTCTGTTCAGGAGAGGATAGACAGAAAGAGGAATGCTGCTCTGATCGGAGGAGGTCAGAAGAGAATTGACGCGCAACACAAAAGGGTAAATAATCTGTGCATGCGCAAATATCTGTCAGTTTGGTGTATTTAATCTGTTTGCCTGTCTGTCGGTCCGTTTAACGTTTTGTCTGTGTAATGATCTTCTCCTCGGGGGAAGCTGACAGCCAGAGAGAGAGTTGAGCTCCTGTTGGATAAAGACTCGTTTGTAGAGTATGACATGTTTGTGGAACATCGCTGCTCTGACTTCGGCATGGAAGAGGACCACAACAAGGTAACACGTCACAACAGAGGTTCCTACATTTTATCCAGCCTATGGACAAAATGGAATAAACTGATTCATTTTTAAAATGTTGATCCAGTCATCAATATGGTTTCAGTTTCCCTCTCCCTCTAGTTCGCAGGGGACAGTGTGGTGACTGGACAGGGGAGGATCAACGGAAGGCTGGTGTATGTCTTCAGTCAGGTACACACACACACACACACACACACACACACACACACACACACACACACACACACACACACACACACACACACACACACACACACACATCAAAGTAGTTACCATTTATTTTCACAATAAATGTCTCTTGCTCTCTCTTAGGACTTCACAGTATTTGGAGGCAGTCTGTCTGGGGCTCACGCACAGAAGATCTGTAAAGGTAGGAGGACGGGCTCACTCTCCAGGGCCTGGTGGCTTCTCATTCATTACTTCTAGTCACATCCCTGTATGTCTGTAGATCATGGACCAGGCTATGATGGTGGGTGCTCCAGTCATTGGTCCGAACGACTCTGGCGAAGCCAGGATCCAGGAGGGGGTGGAGTCACTGGCTGGATATGCCGACATCTTCCTGGTAAGGGGGCGGGGCTTGATTAGACTGGTTACTGGGATGAGGATGACAACCAAGAAATGACATCGCTTCTAAAATGTACTCTCTCTCCCGGTCTCTTTGTCTCTGTAGAGGAATGTGATGGCGTCAGGTGTGGTTCCTCAGATCTCTCTGATCATGGGTCCCTGTGCTGGAGGAGCTGTCTACTCTCCTGCCCTGACCGACTTCACCTTTATGGTCAAGGTAAGACACACACGGTATAGGAGAACCACAGGACCCTTCCTGCATAGATGCACTGTACAATTAATACAACTAACATGGGTTACATCCAGATATTTGTGTGTGTGTGTGTGTGTGTGTGTGTGTGTGTGTGTGTGTGTGTGTGTGTGTGTGTGTGTGTGTGTGTGGGACACCTCATACCTGTTCATCACAGGTCCTGACGTAGTGAAGTCTGTCACCAATGAAGACGTCACTCAGGAGGAACTGGGAGGAGCTAAAACACACACGCTCACCGTGTGTTTGACAACGACATCGATGCTCTGCTCAACCTCCGAAACTTCAACTTCCTTCCCCTTAGCAACCAGGACCCCGCCCCCGTTACCGAGTGCCACGACCCCAGGTACCCAACCACAGAACTCGTCTGACGGACTAGCCAATCACAGAACTGAACATGACATTTGGGATTTTCCTGAAATGTAATCCATAGGATGGGCCTTTGGAGGATGTTTGATCTCATCCCTCTCCTCCTACAGTGATAGACTGGTTCCTGGTCTGGACACCATCGTTCCCTTTGAGACCACTAAAGCCTACGACATGCTGGACATCATCCAGGGGGTACGACACACACACACACAGCCTGCTGTCTATTGATCTGTGGTTTTAACTTCAGATTGTGGACGAGAGGGAGTTCTTTGAGATCATGCCTAACTACGCTAAAAACATCGTAGTGGGATTTGCTCGCATGAACGGACGAACTGTTGGAATTGTAGGGAATCAACCTAAAGTAGCGTCTGGTGAGTAGAAGAGTCGGAGGGATTAGTGATGATGATGATGGTTATGACGATGATGACGGTAGTGATGATGCTTCTCCTGTGTGTGTGCAGGTTGTCTGGACATTAACTCATCAGTGGAGGGAGCTCGCTTCGTTCGTTTCTGCGACGCTTTCAACATCCCCATCCTCACCTTCGTGGACGTGCCCGGCTTCCTGCCAGGTAGTACGCAAGTCTGACTTTCCTCATGAGCAATTGGCACGTCAACAAGTAAATGTCTCACTTGACAGCTTTCACATAAATTGTGAAACCGTCTTACTGCGATCAACTGTCATTTTTTTAATCAAAACAAGTTAAGATTTTTTCAAACCAGAGAATTCCACCTTCCTCGCCGTTTCTCTCAGGTACGTCTCAGGAGTATGGCGGTATCATCCGACACGGGGCCAAGCTACTGTTTGCCTTTGCTGAGGCCACCGTCCCCAAGATCACCATCATCACTTGGAAGGCCTACGGAGGAGCGTATGACGTCATGAGTTCCAAGCACCTGAGAGGAGATGTGAACTACGCCTGGCCGTCTGCAGAGGTGGCCGTGATGGGAGCCAAGGTAACACAACACACACACCTTCTACACAAGACCAAGGTAACGCACACACATCCTTATAGCCATGGCAACATTCACAATGTCAAAATGAAAAAGTCAGTGCTCACTTTAAAACATTCCCAACATGTCTGCCTCTCTAACATGTGTTCCCAGGGTCCTGTACAGATCATCTTCAGAGGGAAATCCAACCAGGCAGAGCAGGAGGCTGAATACGTAGAGAAGTTCGCCAACCCTTTCCCTGCTGCTGTCAGAGGTACACACACACACCATCCATTCCAACAAACCTTACACCCACTCCCCCATCGTAACCGTGTGTGTTTCAGGGTTCGTGAATGACATCATCGTGCCGTCGACCACCCGGAAGAGGATCTGTAGGGATCTGTAGGTTCTGGCCTCCAAGAAACAGACCAACCCCTGGAAGAAACACGCCAACATCCCACTCTAACACACAAACACCTTCGACCACGCGACCTGTCTGTCTCCAAGCCCATCACTCCAACCCTGTTCCTGGAGAGATACCGTCCTGTAGGTTAACTCCAACCCTGTTCCTGGAGAGATACCGTCCTGTAGGGTAACTCCAACCCTGTTCCTGGAGAGATACCATCCTGTAGGTTAACTCCAACCCTGTTCCTGGAGAGATACCGTCCTGTAGGGTAACTCCAACCCTGTTCCTGGAGAGATACCGTCCTGTAGGTTAACTCCAACCCTGTTCCTGGAGAGATACCGTCCTGTAGGTTAACTCCAACCCTGTTCCTGGAGAGATACCATCCTGTAGGTTAACTCCAACCCTGTTCCTGGAGAGATACCGCCCTGTAGGTTTTCGCTCAAACCCCAATCTAGCCACCTGATTCTAGTAATTAGCTGGTTGATAAACAATCAGGTTAGTTACAACTGGGGTTGGATCAAAAACCTACAGGACGGTATCTCTCCAGGAACAGGGTTGGAGAGCCCTGGATTAGATCCACTTATCTGTCCCTAACCCTGTGGGACTTGTTAGGAAGAATCAGCTGTTTTATATCTCCTTAAATTAACACACCTGCCGTGAATCTATAGACTAGTTTGTTAAATAAAATGGTAAAGACAAATGTCTTTGTCCGTGTGTGAGACAGAACTTTATATCCTAATGACAGTTTGAACATGTGTGTGTGATAAAGGGTTTGTGTAATAATCAGCCAAGCACCCTCACTCATCCTAGTCACCAATGCTGGAAAAAGTACCCAAATGTCATACTTGACTAAAAGTAAAGATGCCTCAATAGAAAATGACTCAAGTAAAAGTGAAATTCACCCAGTAAATGTCTAAAAGTATGTAATTGCTAAAATATACTTAAGTATCAAAAGTAAAAGTCTAACTTGCAAACTAGATGTTACCATTTTGTTTTTTCATATACGGGTATCCAGGGGCACACCAACTCTGACATTTACAAACGAAGCATGTGTTTAGTGAGTCTTCCAGATCAGAGGCAGTAGGGATGACCAGGGATGTTCTCTTGACAAGTTTGAGAATTGGACAATTTTCCTGTCTTGCTAAGCATCGGAAATGTAATGAGTACTTTGGGTGTCAGGGAAAAGTACATTATTTTCTTTAGGAATGTAGAAAGTGATATATAAAAGAGTAAAGTACAGATACTCTGTTGCTCGGTCTTCCCCCTCTGGAGTCAAATAGAATGGAGTCTTTTATATAATACACACAGTGCGTTTGGAAAGTGTTCAGACCCCTTGACTTCCACATTGTTAAGTTACTGTCTTGGAGCTCTACGGATAAGTCCTTTGAACTCACGGCTTGATTTTTGCTCTGACATACTGTGGGACCTTATATAGACAGGTGTGTGCCTTTCCAAATCATGTCCAATCAATTGAATTTAGCACAGGTGGACTCCAAGTTGTGGAAAAATCTCAAGGATGATCAATGGAAACAGGATGCACCGGAGCTCAATTTGAGAGTATCATAGCAAAGAGTCTGAATACTTATGTAAATTATATGTATTTTTATATAAGTGCAAAAATGTCAACCTGTTTTCACTTTGTCATTATGGGGTATTGAGAGAAACATTTAATGAAGTTTAGAATAAGGCTGTAAAGTAACAAAATGTGGGAAAAGTCAAGGGGTCTGAATACTTTCCGTAGGCACTGTATGGAGTCTATTCTTAGAACCGGTCCAATCCAGCAAAACACACAATCCAGAATTAGATTACAGATTTTATTTATTTAAAAAAAGATAAGATCAACAAGTTCACAGGAAGAAAAAAAACAGTAATTTAGAAGGTTAAAGGGCAGGTGATGCCATCGCTACAGAAAGAACCAATCATCTCTGATATTTACAGAAGGGCAGCTTAACCAGCCAGCAAAACAATAGGGGTGGGTCAAAGTGATAAGTCAACCAATCAACTGTTATGTGTAACTACAGCCACATCATAAGACTAGAGGGGTATTCTCTGCTGGTCTCCACCTTCATATGCACTGATCTGAAAAGAGGACAGCTGAAATGAATATGGTAGAAGGCTACTGGATATTAGAGGTTACCTGTCCAGGTCTTCCTCATCAGTGCAGATGGAGAGGAAGTCACTTTAGACTATTGAGCCTGCACAACATCTACGGTCGCACTGGACACACCCTTATATGGCGCTTAACAGGCTGGGTATCCATGGCAACAGCCTGAGCAGTAGGGACTAATCAGATATAAGCATTTAGGCAACCGTTTGGCAACAAACAAGATACTTTTTCAGAAAGATAACTGTACAAATATCGGACCAAAAAACTTAAAACTCACTTGATTTAAAACTTTGTACTAAAGCTACTGAAATTCAAAATATATTTATTTTTAAAACGTTTTTAAAAAGCCGTGATTCCACCGTGGGTGTGTGTCTGGAGCTGAGGGGGAGGGGCTTGGGATTTGGCTATGACGTCACAGCCTCGTATGGCCAATGAGAACTCTTCTAGTTCTGTCCCATTGGTTGCTGTTTGGTGCATTTGCCAATAAAACTAAATACAGGATATTCTCAACACTATCAAAGGGGAAGAGAGAATAAAGAGGAACGAGACAGGAGTGAGAGAGTAAAGATAAGAAATAAAAGATTAAAGAATTATCACATTTAATATCAAGTTCCATCTGGGGGGGTGGGAGGACTATACATGATGTCGGAAGTGGAACAAAACAACCATACAACTGTGTGGCATGGGGGACTGTATAGCCGGGCGCACAGGGCCATGAGTACCACAGAGCTAGCGGAGAGATTAGCCAGAACGCTAACAATAACAGGAAGTTAAAACAAGTCAGTGGGAACAAACAAGGGCCGAAAGTTTACAATATTTTTAAAGAAATGTTGAACAATGTTTTGTCCGATATTCTGTCCGGTTTGTAGCCAACACACCCACACGTCCACTGAACAATATAAGATCTTCTCTATGTACGATAGATACTCTGTACGATATTTTGTCCTCAGGGTTGAGCGGGATCCTTCGGCCGGCCAGTGAGTGGTTCTCTGGAAGCGAGCCACATCCTCCACTGGGATCCACACACACACAAAGCCGTCAACTGGCTGATCAGAGTTCGTCTGGGTGTTCGAGTGTGTGTGATAAAAGTTCTGACAGACAGTCTGATGTTTGATTGACAGCTCATCCTGTAGAAGGCCCCTCCCCCTTCCAGGAAGGACTGGGAACACTGGATCAGAACATGGGTATGGTGAAACCCTGGGATAATGGACAAAAGAGACGTATTTAAATGACAGATATCATCATGGATCATGTTTTAGATGTCTTTGGGTCACACTGGTTTACCACTGCAAGGCTGTGTGTGTGTTCTGCTTACCGACTCGTCCTCGATCATGGCTGCTGAGTCGAAGAAGTCTGGTCTGAGCTCCGCCCTCTCACGCCTGTTCCTGGAGGGAGGCTGGAACGATAGAACGCGAGAATCAACGAATGAAGCGATACACACTGGACGAATTACACAACAGAATCAAACATGACAGACAGGAAGTGATGTCACAGCGACAGGAAGTGACGTCACTGACCAGGTCGATGACCATGGTGTCTTCGAACTCCTCGTTCATGTCCTCCAGTTGACCTCGCGATGACATCATGACGTCTTCAAAGATTGGCTCTGCGTCATCCTCCATCAGACCACGACTAGAGAGAGAGGGGTTGGGGGGGTCAGTACATACACACACACTAGACACACACACTAGACACACACACAAACACGTACACAGTTTGTCTGACAGTCTGGTTGCGGGCCTTCATGTAGTTCATGGCTGTTCTATCCTTCCTGCTGTCCTCCATCTTCTGTTGGCCTAGCCAAGACATCTGCATCTGGGGACTGCAGAGGAGAGGGTTACACACACTTACACACACACACACACAAAATGCACATGCGTACACACACACTTACTTGTGTACATAGTCGTTCTCTGAGCCAGGTTCAGAGTCGTGGTCAGGTAGGTGTGTGTCCGCCGCCTGCCGTGGGTTTTCTCTGAGGACGGTGGAGGTGAGCTGAGGGGTGGTTAGCGCCCCCGGTGTCTGGAGGCTGTCATTACCACGCAGCCAGGAGGCCTCCACACTACTCTCCTCTAGTGGGCCGACAGAGAGAGAGAGACAGATAAAAACACACATTTTAGCAACATCTGTAAGTACTTGTATTTATACAGTGAGTGTACAAAACATTAGGAACACCTGCTCTTTCCATGACAGACTGACCTGGTGAATCCAGGTGAAAGCTATGATCCCTTATTGATGTCACTTGTTAAATGGACTTCAATCAGTGTAGATGAAGGGGAGGAGACAGGTTAACTTCACTAAGGTAGGGGGCAGCATTCGGAATTTTGGATGAAAAGCGTGCCCAAATTAAACTGCCTGCTACTCAGGCCCAGAAGCTAGGATATGTATATTTGGATAGAAAACACTAAAGTTTCCAAAACTGTTAAAATAATGTCTGTGAATATAACAGACCTGATATGGCAGGCGAAAACCTGAGGAAAATCCATCCAGTAAGTGGGAAATCTGAGGTTTGTAGTTTTTCAAGTGATTGCCTATCCAATATACTCTGTCTATGGGGTCAGATTGCACTTCCTAAGGCCTCCACTATATGTCAACAGTCTTTAGAACGTTGTTTTAGGCTTCTACTGTGAAGGGGGAGCGAATAAGAGCTGTTTGAACCAGTGGTCTGGCTGAAAGCCTTTAGTTTAGTCACGTGCATGGCCGTGAGCACGAGCTCCGTTCCCTTTCATTTCTAAAGACAAAGGAATTGTCCGGTTGGAATATTATTGAAGATGTATGATAAAAACATCCTAAAGATTGATTCTAAACATCGTTTGACATGTTTCTACAAACTGTAATGGAACTTTTTTGAGTTTTCGTCTGGACCTAGTGCCTGTGCATTTGGATTACTGGACTAAACGCGCAAACAAAAAGGAGGTATTTGGACATAAAGATGAACTTTATCGAACAAAACAAACATTTGTTGTCTAACATGGAGACCTGGGAGTGCCATCAGATGAAGATCATCAAAGTTAAGTGATTAATTAACGCTATTTCTGACTTTTGTGACACCTAAAGCCTTTTTGAAAAATGAAAACTGTGGTTGGATTTACAAGACGTTTATCTTTAAAATGGTGTATAATACTTGTATGTTTGAGGAATTTTAATTATGGGATTTCTGATGTTTTGAATTTGGCGCCGTGCAATTTCACTGGCTGTTGTCGAGGTGGGACGCTACCGTCCCACTTGTACCAGAGAGGTTAAAGAAGGACATGGATTGTGTACATGTGCCATTCAGAGGGTGAATGGGCAAGACAAAATATTTAAGTGCCTTTGAACAGGGTATGGTAGTAGGTGCCAGGCGCACCGGTTTGTGTCAAGAACTGCAACGCTGCTGGGTTTTTCACGCTCAACAGTTTCCCGTGTGGATCAAGAATGGTTCACCACCCAGAGGACATCCAGCCAACTTGACACAACTGTGGGAAGCAACATGAAGGCCAAAATGGGCCAGCATCCCTGTGGAATGCTTTCCACACCTTGTAGAGTCCATGCCCCAACGAATTGAGGCTGTTGAAAGGGAAAAAGGGAGTGCAACTGAATATTAGGAAGGTGTTCCTAATGTTTTGTACCCTCAGTGTATGTCTGTGTTTGTGAGAAATAGACCCACCCTCGATGCGTTTACTCTTGTGTATTGGCGTCCGTCCCTTCTTGCTGCGGATGGAGCTGGTCTTGCTGCTGGCGCCTGATGTTACCGACATCCGATCCCCATCCTCTCCTCCTGTTAGCAGACTGTTCCGGTAGGAGATTAACGGCAGCCACACGTCCTCACGACGCTCCGACATCGACTCCGACATGAACTTCTCCAGATACGAGTGACTGGGAGGAGAGAGACGGGTTACACACAGTCTGCTTATTGTGCCATAATAATATGACACACACACACACACACACAGGTACTTACACAGTCTTCTTGTCCTGTCGCAGCAGTTTGGAGGAGAACTCTGAGAGGACCTCTAGGAAGGCCAGGTTAGGAGGAGGGAACTCTGCACCATGGGGGTTCTGGTACTTAAAGGCAAACTCTATACCATCCCTGTCGAGGGGTGAGGGGGGGAGAGCGGAAGAGAGACGAGGGGGGAGACAGACGAGGGGTGAGGGGAGGGGGGAGAGCGGAAGAGAGACGAGGGGGGAGACAGACAGAGACAGACGAGGGGGGGGGGGGGGGGGAGGAAGAGAGAGACACAATCAGCTCAAGAATAAAACCAGCTTCCTAACAATCTGTGTCTGTGTGTGTTGGGTGTGTGTGTGTGTCTGTGTGTGTGTGTTGGGTCTGTGTGTGTGTCTGTGTGTGTGTGTTGTGTGTTGGGTCTGTGTGTGTGTTGGGTCTGTGTGTGTGTGTGTTGGGTCTGTGTGTGTGTGTGTGTTGGGTCTGTGTGTGTGTGTGTGTTGGGTCTGTGTGTGTGTGTGTGTGTTGGGTCTGTGTGTGTGTGTGTGTTGGGTCTGTGTGTGTGTGTGTTGGGTCTGTGTGTGTGTGTGTGTGTGTGTTGGGTCTGTGTGTGTGTGTTGGGTCTGTGTGTGTGTGTTGGGTCTGTGTGTTGGGTCTGTGTGTGTGTGTGTGTGTTGGGTCTGTGTGTGTGTGTTGGGTCTGTGTGTGTGTGTTGGGTCTGTGTGTTGGGTCTGTGTGTGTTGGGTCTGTGTGTGTGTGTGTGTGTGTGTGTGTGTGTGTATGTTGGGTCTGTGTGTGTGTGTGTGTGTGTGTGTTGGGTGTGTGTGTGTGTGTGTGTGTGTGTTGGGTCTGTGTGTGTGTGTGTGTGTGTTGGGTCTGTGTGTGTGTGTATGTGTGTTGGGTCTGTGTGTGTGTGTTGGGTCTGTGTGTGTGTGTGTGTGTGTGTGTGTGTGTGTGTGTGTGTTGGGTCTGTGTGTGTGTGTGTGTGTGTGTGTGTGTGTGTTGGGTCTGTGTGTGTGTGTTGGGTCTGTGTGTGTGTGTTGGGTCTGTGTGTGTGTGTTGGGTCTGTGTGTGTGTGTGTGTGTGTTGGGTCTGTGTGTGTGTGTGTGTTGGGTCTGTGTGTGTGTGTGTGTGTGTGTGTGTGTGTTGGGTCTGTGTGTGTGTGTGTGTGTGTGTTGGATCTGTGTGTGTGTGTGTGTGTGTGTGTGTGTGTTGGGTCTGTGTGTGTGTGTGTGTGTGTGTTGGGTCTGTGTGTGTGTGTTGGTCTTACTTGTGCAGTGTAGCGACAGCCTCTCTGGTTTTGATCTGGTCCAGGCCGAAGGTGAGTGCGAAGCGCCGGGCCAACTCCTTGATGCCGCTGACGTGAGACGACGTTCTGTCCAGAGTAGGACCCTGGTCCTGAAGAAGCTCGTTGAACAGCTACAACACACACAGTGAACAGTGAGTGTGTGTGTCAGTGTGTGTGGTGCGGGTGTGTCAGTGTGTGTCTGTATAAAAATAAAAATAAATGATTTGGTGTGTGGTGCGGGTGTATCAGTGTGTGTGTGTGGTGCGGGTGTGTGTGTGGTGCGAGTGTGTGTGTGGTGCGGGTGTTTCAGTACCTGTTGCAGACTGAGGATGAGGGTCTTGGCACAGAGGATCTTATCACTCTGTCTGGTCTTACTGAGAGTCTCCTTGATGATATCACCATAGTCATTATAATACTGGAGACAGGAGAGACAGACAGGAGAGAGAGACAGAGAGAGAGAGAGAGACAGACAGATAGAGACAGACAGAGAGAGAAATCAGTCAGATCTTTGGTTGAGGACGCAGGAGGCTAGCATGACAATGTGACTATCAGACATGAAATGAAAGCATACAGGGATCAGGGACAGAAACAACCATTGTGATGTTTCATTGAACTGTCAGATAGACAGATGACACCAGGTCAGCACCTTCATGTAGTGTTTGAAGATGTCTGCTGCAGCGGGCATGTCCACGATGTCATAGATGATGAGTTTGCTGAAGGCTGCTAGCAGGTTTCTCCTCTTGTGAAGAGCTTCTATCTTATTGGCTTCATCCTCCTCATCGCCTTCTGGACACAGAACATACATACTTAGTGGTCTGTGTGTGTCTGCGTGCGTAGAATGTGTGTGTGTGTAATAATAATAATAATGTGGGTGCTTACAATTCCAATGTTTGAAATGGAAATGTGTTTTTGCATATCCCACTCCCCCTGAGACACCCTCAGAGAGCGGGGTCACGGCCAGGGATCAGACATTATTGACGGCGACCCTGGAGCAATGAGGGTTAAGTGCCTCGCTCAAGGCATTGGCTGATTTTTCACCTAGTCGGCTCGGGATCTGAACCAGCGACGTTTCGGTTACTGGCCCAACGCTCCTAACCGCTAGGCCACCTGCTGTGTGTCTCTCTCTCTGTGTCTGTGTCTGTGTCTGTGT
Source organism: Salvelinus namaycush (assembly GCF_016432855.1). Taxonomy (NCBI): domain Eukaryota; kingdom Metazoa; phylum Chordata; class Actinopteri; order Salmoniformes; family Salmonidae; genus Salvelinus; species Salvelinus namaycush. The sequence goes on from NC_052346.1 coordinate 14,301,617, forward strand.
GTGTGTGTGTGTGTGTGTGTGTGTGTGTGTGTGTGTGTGTGTGTGTGTGTGTGTGTGTCTAACCCATGCTCTGGTTCTCATCGTCCTGGTCTATAAAGACGTGGTCCAGGATGAAGGTGAGCAGCTCGTTCTGTAAGGTGCTGTCTGGGTTGAACACCAGGGCCTCCAGGCCTTCTCTGCCCCCAGAGACCAACTGGTGACTGAAGACCATCAGCAGGTCACACAACAACATGAAGGCCTGTTGTACAGGGAGGGAACACATCATCATTAACACCCTTCTTCATCATCACCACCATCATCAGTTTAAACTGGAGTGAGTCTAGTTGAAGTGGTTTAAACTGGTTTGAGACTGGTTTACTGAACTTGAAAAAGACTGGTTGAACAGGTGTAAACTGGTTTGAGACTGGTGTATCAGGGAGAGGACACACACTGCCCTCATCATCAGTTTAAACTGGAGTGAGACTGGTCCAACTGGAGTGAGACTGGTCCAACTGGAGTGAGACTGGTCCAACTGGAGTGAGACTGGTCCAACAGGTCTAACTGGAGTGAGACTGGTCCAACAGGTCTAACTGGAGTGAGACTGGTCCAACAGGTCTAACTGGAGTGAGACTGGTCCAACAGGTCTAACTGGAGTGAGACTGGTCCAACTGGTCTAACTGGAGTGAGACTGGTCCAACTGGAGTGAGACTAGTCTAACTGGAGTGAGACTAGTCTAACTGGAGTGAGACTAGTCTAACTGGAGTGAGACTAGTCTAACTGGAGTGAGACTAGTCTAACTGGAGTGAGACTAGTCTAACTGGAGTGAGACTAGTCTAACTGGAGTGAGACTAGTCTAACTGGAGTGAGACTGGTCCAACAGGTCTAACTGGAGTGAGACTAGTCCAACAGGTCTAACTGGAGTGAGACTGGTCCAACAGGTCTAACTGGAGTGAGACTGGTCCAACAGGTCTAACTGGAGTGAGACTGGTCCAACAGGTCTAACTGGAGTGAGACTAGTCTAACAGGTCTAACTGGAGTGAGACTAGTCTAACAGGTCTAACTTGAGTGAGACTAGTCTAACAGGTCTAACTTGAGTGAGACTGGTCCAACAGGTCTAACTGGAGTGAGACTAGTCTAACAGGTCTAACTGGAGTGAGACTGGTCCAACAGGTCTAACTGGAGTGAGACTGGTCCAACAGGTCTAACTGGAGTGAGACTGGTCCAACAGGTCTAACTGGAGTGAGACTGGTCCAACAGGTCTAACTGGAGTGAGACTGGTCCAACAGGTCTAACTGGAGTGAGACTAGTCTAACAGGTCTAACTGGAGTGAGACTAGTCTAACAGGTCTAACTGGAGTGAGACTGGTCCAACAGGTCTAACTGGAGTGAGACTGGTCCAACAGGTGTAACTGGAGTGAGACTAGTCTAACAGGTCTAACTGGAGTGAGACTAGTCTAACAGGTCTAACTGGAGTGAGACTGGTCCAACAGGTCTAACTGGAGTGAGACTGGTCCAACAGGTCTAACTGGAGTGAGACTGGTCCAACAGGTCTAACTGGAGTGAGACTGGTCCAACAGGTCTAACTGGAGTGAGACTGGTCCAACAGGTCTAACTGGAGTGAGACTGGTCCAACAGGTCTAACTGGAGTGAGACTGGTCCAACAGGTCTAACTGGAGTGAGACTAGTCTAACAGGTCTAACTGGAGTGAGACTAGTCTAACAGATCTAACTGGAGTGAGACTGGTCCAACAGGTCTAACTGGAGTGAGACTAGTCTAACAGGTCTAACTGGAGTGAGACTGGTCCAACAGGTCTAACTGGAGTGAGACTGGTCTAACAGGTCTAACTGGAGTGAGACTAGTCTAACAGGTCTAACTGGAGTGAGACTGGTCCAACAGGTCTAACTGGAGTGAGACTGGTCTAACAGGTCTAACTGGAGTGAGACTGGTCCAACAGGTCTAACTGGAGTGAGACTGGTCCAACAGGTCTAACTGGAGTGAGACTAGTCCAACAGGTCTAACTGGAGTGAGACTAGTCTAACTGGAGTGAGACTGGTCCAGCAGGTGCAAACTGGCCCGTACCTGTTCTTTGACAGGTGTGTTGACATTGGACAGACACTGCTGACAGACAGCCAGGAAGGACTTCACCACTCTCCTCAGAGCCACCAGGTCCTCCTTACTAGGAGTTCCCTCTGTGATCTTCACCAGCTGCCACAGTATGGAGTAGTGGGAACATTGCAGGGCCTGGACAGCGATCTGCTCTGGCATGGCCCCCTGCTCAATACCAGCCTTCAACAACCTGTAGCAGCTACCAAACAGGTCCCACCGCGTCAGGTCATGAGCACTGGGAACACACACACACACACACACACACACACTTGTCAGAGTCCTGGGAGGACCTTTATATTCATGACTTACTGAGAGGGACGGAGAGAAGGAGCGAGGGTCCTACTTGAAATGAGACAGAGGAAGGACGGTCTTACTTGTGGAAGGCCGTGAGTCTCTTTAGGGTCGACAGAACGTTGTAGATGTCGTCGTCGTCGGCCTCCTCGGCCTCTTGCAGCAGGTCTTCTACGGAGTGTGTGAAGCGGTCCGTCATCTCGTCGATGAGTTGCGAGCGGGCGATGTCCACTCTGTTCATGATGGTGTACTCTTCAGAACACAGGATACTGTAGGTCTTACTGCAGGCCTCCAGCACGTCTGTCTCAATGTGTTTCTCTACCACCAGGCGGATCTGCTTCAGTAAGGCATCTAGGTGCTGGGAGAAGGAGGGAGGGAGAGAGAGAGGTCAGTAACTACAGTCACCCATAAAGAAAACGTCACACACGAAAACGTTAACTAGGCCTCTCACACACACAAACCGAGCATGCACACACACACACACACACTCCTACCTTCTCCATACGCCCAGCGCTGTACACGTCCAGGTCAAAGAACATGGGGATCTGTAGCAGGTTAGCCACCTTCTCAGAGTCGGCCTGGTACTTGGACAGGAGCATGGGCAGGGCCATGATGAAGTGTTCTGTCAGTTTGTTCTTGTCGTCGATCTGAGTCTTCCTCTCCTTCGCCGTGAGAACACGTTTCCCAGTGCCCCTGCCGACGGGTGGGTGAGCCTCTGCTGCCTGCCGGATGGTGCACACCATCAACTCTATCAGGGAACTCTCCTGTCTGTCTGACAGCACTGTGATGAGAAGGAGATGACAAGGAGGAGAGAGATCACCGTCTGACCGTCAATCAACTCTTTAAAAACAGATATTGCGAGATAAACAGACTAGAGGTCGACCGATTAATTAGGGCCGATTTTAAGTTTTCATAACAATCGGTAATCGGCATTTTTGGACACCGATCATGGCGATTACATTGCACTCCACGAGGAGACTGCGTGGCAGGCTGACTACCTGTTATGCGAGTGCAGCAAGGAGCCAAGGTAAGGTGCGAGCTAGCATTAAACATATCTTATAAAAAAACAATCAATCTCACATAATCACTAGTTAACTACACATGGTTAATGATATTACTAGTTTATCTAGCCTACTTTGCCAAACGGTGATGATTTAACAAGCACATTCGCGAAAAAAGCACTGTTGTTGCACTAATGTACCTAACCATAAACATCAATGCCTTTCTTAAAATCAATACACAAGTATATATTTTTAAACCTGCATATTTAGTTAATATTGCCTGCTACCATGAATTTCTTTTAACTAGGGAAATTGTGTCACTTCTCTTGCGTTCTGTGCAACAGAGTCAGGGTATATGCAGCAGTTTGGGCCGCCTGGCTCGTTGTGAACTGTGTGAAGACCATTTCTTCCTAACAAAGACAGCCAATTTCGCCAAACGGGATGATTTAACAAAAGCGCATTTGCGAAAAAAGCACAATCGTTGCACGAATGTACCTAACCATAAACATCAATGCCTTTCTTAAAATCAATACACAGAAGTATACTTTATTAAACCTGCATATTTAGTTAAGAAATTCATGTTAGCGGGCAATATTAAACTAGGGAAATTGTGTCACTTCTCTTGCGTTCATTGCAACAGAGTCAGGGTATATGCAACAGTTTGGGCCGCCTGACTCCTTGCGAACAGATTTGCCAGAATTTTACGTAATTATGACATAACATTGAAGGTTGTACAATGTAACAGGAATATTTAGACTTAGGGATGCCACCCGTTAGATAAAATACGGAACGGTTCCGTATTTCACTGAAAGAATAAACGTTTTGTTTTCGAAATGATAGTTTCCAGATTTGACCATATTAATGACCTAAGGCTCGTATTTCTGTGTGTTACTATGTTATAATTAAGTCTATGATTTGATATTTGATAGAGCAGTCTGACTGAGCGGTGGCAGGCAGCAGCAAGCTCGTAAGCATTCATTCAAACAGCACTTTCGTGCGTTTGCCAGCAGCTCTTCGCTGTGCTTCAAGCATTGAGCTGTTTATGACTTCAAGCCTATCAACTCCCGAGATTAGGCTGGTGTAACCGATGTGAAATGGCTAGCTAGTTAGCGGGGTGCGCGCTAATAGCGTTTCAATCGGTGACGTCACTCGCTCTGAGACCTTGAAGTAGTTGTTCCCCTTGCTCTGCAAGGGCCGCGGCTTTTGTGGAGCGATGGGTAACGATGCTTCGAGGGTGGCTGTTGTCGATGTGTTCCTGGTTCGAGCCCAGGTAGAAGCTATACTGTTACACTGGCAATACTAAAGTGCCTATAAGAACATCCAATAGTCAAAAGGTATATGAAATACAAATGGTATAGAGAGAAATAGTCCTATAATAACTACAAGCTAAAACTTCTTACCTGGGAATATTTAAGACTCATGTTAAAAGGAACCACCAGCTTTCATATGTTCTCATGTTCTGAGCAAGGAACTGAAACGTTAGCTTTTTTACATGGCACATATTGCACTTTTACTTTCTTCTCCAACACTTTGTTTTTGCATTATTTAAACCAAATTGAACATGTTTCATTATTTATTTGAGGCTAAATTGATTTTATTGATGTATTATATTAAGTTAAACTTAATTAATTAAAAAAATATATATATATCTATATATATATATTTTTTTAATTTAAATCGGCCGATTAATCGGTATCGCCTTTTTTTGGTCCTCCAATAATCGGTATCGGCGTTGAAAAATCATAATCGGTCGACCTCTAAAACAGACATTGCGAGAAACAGATACTGCGATTATAAACAGATACCATGATTATAAACAGATACCGCGATTATAAACAATTAACCAGTGAGTTATGGTAAAGATCTAGAGACGTGTGGTCCTCACCCTCCTCTCCTTGTACAGGCTCCTCCAGCAGTAATTCAGTCATACACTCCCAGTCCTTCAGCAGCTCCTGAGAACTCTCCCACAGAGAGTCCACCAGATAGGCTGCATGTTCATGAAGCTCACTCTCCAAGAAGAACAGCACCAGCATGCGGAGGAGGTTGCCGTTGGGGCTGCTCCTCCCTCTCCTCTTAGCCAACTCCTCCTCTGCCTGGGGGTCATGTCTGCTGAACAACCTGCACACAAAGTGGAATGTTGCTGGAAAAGGTCAATAATCGGCCAATAATAATCGCTGAATGGATTTATTGGTTGGATTCCAACACTCAGACAGGCAGGCGGACTCACTTCCTGTGCAGGAACTCTCCTGCTGCCACGGCGACAGGTCTGTGGGCGGAGTAAACCAGGTGGTAGACATTCTCGCAGTCCTCATTGGACAACGCATCCTCACTGCCCCTAGAACAACCAATCACAACTAGTGACATTAAAACGCCGCAGCCAATCCCAAACCATTACAATATGCACACAGGGTTCCATATGTAAACGCGTGTGTTGATATGTAAACGCGTGTGTTGATATGTAAACGCGTGTGTTGATATGTAAACGCGTGTGTTGATATGTAAACGCGTGTGTTGATATGTAAACGCGTGTGTTGATATGTAAACGCGTGTGTTGATATGTAAACGCGTGTGTTGATATGTAAACGCGTGTGTTGATATGTAAACGCGTGTGTTGATATGTAAACGCGTGTGTTGATATGTAAACGCGTGTGTTGATATGTAAACGCGTGTGTTGATATGTAAACGCGTGTGTTGATATGTAAACGCGTGTGTTGATATGTAAACGCGTGTGTTGGTATGTAAACGCGTGTGTTGGTATGTAAACGCGTGTGTTGGTATGTAAACGCGTGTGGGTATGTAAACGCGTGTGGGTATGTAAACGCGTGTGTTGGTATGTAAACGCGTGTGTTGGTATGTAAACGCGTGTGTTGGTATGTAAACGCGTGTGTTGGTATGTAAACGTGTGTGTTGGTATGTAAACGTGTGTGTTGGTATGTAAACGTGTGTGTTGGTATGTAAACGTGTGTGTTGGTATGTAAACGTGTGTGTTGGTATGTAAACGTGTGTGTTGGTATGTAAACGTGTGTGTTGGTATGTAAACGTGTGTGTTGGTATGTAAACGTGTGTGTTGGTATGTAAACGTGTGTGTTGGTATGTAAACGCGTGTTGGTATGTAAACGCGTGTTGATATGTAAACGCGTGTTGATATGTAAACGCGTGTTGATATGTAAACGCGTGTTGATATGTAAACGCGCGTGTTGATATGTAAACGCGCGTGTTGATATGTAAACGCGCGTGTTGATATGTAAACGCGCGTGTTGATATGTAAACGCGCGTGTTGATATGTAAACGCGCGTGTTGATATGTAAACGCGCGTGTTGATATGTAAACGCGCGTGTTGATATGTAAACGCGCGTGTTGATATGTAAACGCGCGTGTTGATATGTAAACGCGCGTGTTGATATGTAAACGCGCGTGTTGATATGTAAACGCGTGTTGATATGTAAACGCGTGTTGATATGTAAACGCGTGTGTTGATATGTAAACGCGTGTGTTGATATGTAAACGCGTGTGTTGATATGTAAACGCGTGTGTTGATATGTAAACGCGTGTGTTGATATGTAAACGCGTGTGTTGATATGTAAACGCGTGTGTTGATATGTAAACGTGTGTTGATATGTAAACGCGTGTGTTGATATGTAAACGTGTGTTGATATGTAAACGTGTGTTGATATGTAAACGTGTGTGTTGATATGTAAACGTGTGTGTTGATATGTAAACGTGTGTGTTGATATGTAAACGTGTGTGTTGATATGTAAACGTGTGTGTTGATATGTAAACGTGTGTGTTGATATGTAAACGTGTGTGTTGATATGTAAACGTGTGTGTTGGTATGTAAACGCGTGTTGGTATGTAAACGCGTGTTGGTATGTAAACGCGTGTTGGTATGTAAACGCGTGTTGGTATGTAAACGCGTGTTGGTATGTAAACGCGTGTTGGTATGTAAACGCGTGTGTTGGTATGTAAACGCGTGTGTTGGTATGTAAACGCGTGTGTTGGTATGTAAACGCGTGTGTTGGTATGTAAACGCGTGTGTTGGTATGTAAACGCGTGTTGATATGTAAACGCGTGTTGATATGTAAACGCGTGTTGATATGTAAACGCGTGTTGATATGTAAACGCGTGTTGATATGTAAACGCGTGTTGATATGTAAACGCGTGTGTTGATATGTAAACGTGTGTTGATATGTAAACGCGTGTGTTGATATGTAAACGTGTGTTGATATGTAAACGTGTGTTGATATGTAAACGTGTGTTGATATGTAAACGTGTGTGTTGATATGTAAACGTGTGTGTTGATATGTAAACGTGTGTGTTGATATGTAAACGCGTGTGTTGGTATGTAAACGCGTGTGTTGGTATGTAAACGCGTGTTGGTATGTAAACGCGTGTTGGTATGTAAACGCGTGTTGGTATGTAAACGCGTGTTGGTATGTAAACGCGTGTTGGTATGTAAACGCGTGTGTTGGTATGTAAACGCGTGTGTTGGTATGTAAACGCGTGTGTTGGTATGTAAACGCGTGTGTTGGTATGTAAACGCGTGTGTTGGTATGTAAACGCGTGTGTTGGTATGTAAACGCGTGTGTTGGTATGTAAACGCGTGTGTTGGTATGTAAACGCGTGTTGATATGTAAACGCGTGTTGATATGTAAACTCGTGTTGATATGTAAACGCGTGTTGATATGTAAACGCGTGTTGATATGTAAACGCGTGTTGATATGTAAACGCGTGTGTTGATATGTAAACGCGTGTTGATATGTAAAGCAGCCGTGTGTACTGTTCATGTGAACGGGGAATGTTGAATCCCAACGAATCAATCCTGGATGCTCGCGTTGCAGAAAGCAAAGAAGAAAGAGCAGTGACAGACATGACTAGCGGAGGAGCTGAAGAACTGCAAAAGCCTCCCGCTTCATTTAAGTCTCATGTTTTGGAGCATTTTGTCTTCCCTGTCAGATATGATGACGGAAGAAGGGTGGTGGACAACACCATTACGGTGTGTAGGCATTGTGCCTCAAGAAAGCCGTATGATCATGGAAATACATGGAGCATGGCCACACATTTAAATCGTCATCACCCTGGTGTGTCAGTGACGGGAGCCAACTCAGCCAAGAGACAACAACTTCTCACCGCGGCATTTAAGCCCTTTGCTGCAGAATCAGACCGGACTAAAGCCATCACCAAATCTATTGGGATGTTTATCACTGCAGACATGAGGCCATACTCTGTTGTGGAAAACAAAGGGTTTAAACATATGGTGAAAGAGCTTGAGCCACGCTAGGAAATCCCCTCGCGCCCCACTTCAGTATGGAGATCATGCCAGATCTTTATGATCAAATATCGAAATTGTCAACGAATTATCCAATGCATCCTCTGTTGCCCTCACCACAGACGGGTGGACCTCCAGGGTAACAGAAAGCTACGTGACTGTGACTGCTCACTACACCACAGACGGGTGGACCTCCAGGGTAACAGAAAGCTACGTGACTGTGACTGCTCACTACACCACAGACGGGTGGACCTCCAGGGTAACAGAAAGCTACGTGACTGTGACTGCTCACTACACCACAGACGGGTGGACCTCCAGGGTAACAGAAAGCTACGTGACTGCGACTGCTCACTACACCAGAGGAGTGAACCTCCAGGGTAACAGAAAGCTACGTGACTGCGACTGCTCACTACACCAGAGGAGTGAACCTCCAGGGTAACAGAAAGCTACGTGACTGTGACTGCTCACTACACCACAGAGGAGTGGACCTCCAGGGTAACAGAAAGCTACGTGACTGTGCCTCACACTTCAGTTCCTAGCGAGGGTGTTCTCCACGGCAGGGGACATAGTGACTGTAAAGAGGTCTCCCCTCTCCCCAGACATCCTCATCTTTTAGAAAAACAATGTGAAGTTAGAAACTCAGGTCTGCTTTGCTTTCTTTACTGTTGTTTGATGACGTGGACACGGACGATTTTTACATTCACTATTGTTCAAAGGAAGAAGCTATCATGCATCATACTGCACATTCATTTAACAAATGACTATTGAATATTTTATTTAAAGATTTTATTTAAACATTGAAAAGTTCCTTGCTTTAAGTAATAAATGGAAAGTTATTTTTACCGTTTTTTGTTGCTGATCCGAAAAATGATCCGATCCGTGACTCAAAACCGCGATCCGATCCGTGAGTTTTGTGATCCGTTGCACCACTAGTTGATACGTAAACGTGTGTGTGTTGATACGTACTGCAGGATGAGCGTGATCAGTCTAATAGCCTCCACAGCCACGTCATACTCCTTATCCAGAGTCATGGACACGATGCGGTCCTTGAAGCGGTTGGTGAACAGCTCCAGTTTGGGAAACAGCTCTCTGTTGGTGTACAGGTTCTGGAGGGCCTTCAAACACTTCAGACGTACCTCGCCTTGCTACGCACAGAGAGACAGACAGAGGAGACACAGAGAGAGAGAGAGACAGACAGAGGAGACACAGAGAGAGAGAGAGACAGACAGAGGAGAGACAGAGGAGACACAGAGAGAGAGAGACAGAGGAGACACAGAGAGAGAGAGAGACAGAGGAGAGACAGAGAGAGAGAGAGACAGAGGAGAGAGAGAGACAGAGAGAGAGAGAGACAGAGGAGACAGAGAGAGAGGGACAGAGGAGACACAGAGAGAGAGAGAGAGACAGAGGAGACACAGAGAGAGAGAGACAGAAAGAGTGTAAGTGTCTATGTGTGTGTGTGTGTGTGTGTGTGTGTGTGTGTGTGTGCGCGCGCTCCTACCCGGTCGTGTAAGGTCCATCCTACATATTTCAGGTAGCTGTCGTTGAGGAAGGCGTCAGAGTACATCTTCATCCACACCCCAATCTCCTCAATACAGATAGCTCTGATCTCAGCTATAGCATCCCTGAAACACACCCCAACCTCATCATCACTGCTTCCATTACTGTGTGTGTGTGTGTGTGTGTGTGTGTGTGTGTGTGTGTACCTGTAGCGGTGGACAAAGATTCCTTTGAAGATAGAATTCATCATGTTCTCAATCTCATCCTGGTTCTCCTGGAGCTGTGGAGGAACGACAGTCAGAGTGTGTGTGGTCTGTTTCAGAGGAATGACAGTCAGAGTGTGTGTGGTCTGTTTCAGAGGAACGACAGTCAGGGTGTGTGTGTGTGTAATCTGTTTCAGAGGAACGACAGTCAGGGTGTGTGTGGTCTGTTTCAGAGGAACGACAGTCAGAGTGTGTGTGGTCTGTTTCAGAGGAACGACAGTCAGAGTGTGTGTGTGTAATCTGTTTCAGAGGAACGACAGTCAGAGTGTGTGTGGTCTGTTTCAGAGGAACGACAGTCAGAGTGTGTGTGGTCTGTTTCAGAGGAACGACAGTCAGAGTGTGTGTGGTCTGTTTCAGAGGAACGACAGTCAGAGTGTGTGTGGTCTGTTTCAGAGGAACGACAGTCAGGGTGTGTGTGTGGTCTGTTTCAGAGGAACGACAGTCAGGGTGTGTGTGTGGTCTGTTTCAGAGGAACGACAGTCAGAGTGTGTGTGTGGTCTGTTTCAGAGGAACGACAGTCAGAGTGTGTGTGTGGTCTGTTTCAGAGGAACGACAGTCAGAGTGTGTGTGGTCTGTTTCAGAGGAACGACAGTCAGAGTGTGTGTGGTCTGTTTCAGAGGAACGACAGTCAGAGTGTGTGTGGTCTGTTTCAGAGGAACGACAGTCAGAGTGTGTGTGGTCTGTTTCAGAGGAACGACAGTCAGGAGGTCAGAGTGTGTGTGGTCTGTTTCAGAGGAACGACAGTCAGAGTGTGTGTGTGGTCTGTTTCAGAGGAACGACAGTCAGTGTGTGTGTGGTCTGTTTCAGAGGAACGACAGTCAGGAGGTCAGAGTGTGTGTGGTCTGTTTCAAAGGAACGACAGTCAGGGGGTCAGAGTGTGTGTGGTCTGTTTCAAAGGAACGACAGTCAGGGGGTCAGAGTGTGTGTGGTCTGTTTCAAAGGAACGACAGTCAGGGGGTCAGAGTGTGTGTGGTCTGTTTCAAAGGAACGACAGTCAGGGGGTCAGAGTGTGTGTGGTCTGTTTCAAAGGAACGACAGTCAGGGGGTCAGAGTGTGTGTGGTCTGTTTCAGAGGAATGACAGTCAGGGTGTGTGTGTAGTCTGTTTCAGAGGAATGACAGTCAGGGTGTGTGTGTGGTCTGTTTCAGAGGAATGACAGGTGTTGGATCCTAGCCCCTCCTCCAACCACCAGCAGACCAATCACGTACCTCCTTCCTCTTCTGCAGCAGCAGCTCTAGCTTCTCATTGGCTCGTTTTCCGGCCATCTTGTTCCTCTCAGCCTCATACTGTCTCTGGGTGTTGTCCTGGTGGATACTGAGGTTCAACGCTACGTTCACCAACGCTGTCATCAACTTCATCGCTGGAGGGAGAGGACAGACCGGGCCACAATACAACTGATCTTCACGAACCACAAATATATATTACAGAGACTTATAGATAGATCTTGTAATCTACACCGAGCAATGACACCGGTCTCCAGTTCTACTACCCTCTCACCATGAGAGAGAGAGAAAGAGAGAAAGAGAGAGAAAGAGAAAAAGAGAAAGAGAGAAAAAGCGAAAGAGAGAGAAAGAGAGAGAGAAAGAGAGAGAAAGAGAGAGAAAGAGAGAGAGAGAAAGAGCACAAGAAAGGGAGTCTCTTACCTGCCAGTGTGCTGGTGTGTCTGAAAGCTCTGACCTGTGAGTCAGACAGTCCCGTGAGGAGGGATATGACCGTGTCCATGAGGTACTCATCGTAGATGATGCTGTACTGGCACTGACGTATCAATACGCAGATGAACTCACAGAAGTTGTAGCGGAACTTCTTCCACAGCGGCCCGGGCATGGTGAGAGGGTAGTCCCCACTGTCCTGCAGACCACAGATAAACATGATCAATATGTTGATCTATTACCGGGGTGAGGACATGGTGAGAGGGTAGTCCCCACTGTCCTGCAGACCACAGATAAACATGATCAATATGTTGATCTATTACCGGGGTGAGGACATGGTGAGAGGGTAGTCCCCACTGTCCTGCAGACCACAGATAAACATGATCAATATGTTGATCTATTACCGGGGTGAGGACATGGTGAGAGGGTAGTCCCCACTGTCCTGCAGACCACAGATAAACATGATCAATATGTTGATCTATTACTGGGGTGAGGACATGGTGAGAGGGTAGTCCCCACTGTCCTGCAGACCACAGATAAACATGATCAATATGTTGATCTATTACCGGGGTGAGGACATGGTGAGAGGGTAGTCCCCACTGTCCTGCAGACCACAGATAAACATGATCAATATGTTGATCTATTACCGGGGTGAGGACATGGTGAGAGGGTAGTCAATCAATTAAGATGTATTTATGAAGCCCTTTTTATAATCATCAGTTGTCACACTGTCCTTGACGTACATCAATACGTTAATACACACGTCAGTCTATATCCACCTGCCCCCCCCCCCCCCCCCATCCGACCAATGACAGCTTTGATGCATTACCTCGTCAAACTCCTCTGTCATCTTCCTGATGATCTCAGCGTTCTGCATGTTCCGGAACATCTCGATGCGCACGGTGCCTGAGGGTTACGCACAACCACAATACAACCTTTAACAACCACAATACAACCAACCTGGAAATGAGGCCTATATAATCAGAATATTGTCTGGTGTGTAGGTAGCAGTAGACTATGACAGTAATACCTTTGCAGCCAGAACACTGGATAAAGAAGTTGATGAGGTCCAGTAAGGCGATGTCTCTGTCCTGCTTGTACGACTCGATCCAGTCATCAACCACAGACTGCATGGCACTCTTTCCCATTCTGACCACCTCAAACAGAGTGACGGGGTCTCCTCCCTCACCGTTGGTCTGAGGGACCCCATTGGCCTTCCTCCCTTTAGCCCCGCCTGTAGCCTTCTCCGCTGGGGACTTCCGAGGCTTCTTATTGGCTGCCTAAAAAGGGGCGGGGCAAAGGGTTCAGATATACAGGAAGAGACTATGCAGAGAGAAGGAACCTGGTAGAAAGGGGTTCTTACTGGTGGTCTGCCAGGCCTCCCTCTCTTCTTCTTGCCTTTAGTGTCTGTCGGGTCCTCCAGCTCACTCACACTCACACTCAGACTCACTGTGTCTGCCGCTCCGCTCTCATTGGACGAGTCCCTGCAACACACACACAATATAGTTATACTGAGAGGGATACACATACAGAATTCTACCCACACTCAGCAGTCACAACATACATGACACACACACACACCTACGTTCGACTAATTACCGCATCAGGGGTGTGTTGTGATCTCTTAATGAGGCTTTGGTTGACGATGCAACAGGGAAAGACTCACTGTAGGACAGGCAGCTCAGAGGTGATCATCCTGACTGCTGCAGGGGAGGGGTGTGTGCCCTCAGGAAAGGGTCCGCTGCAGGGGAGGGGTGTGGGTCAGCCGTGCGCGTGTGTGGTGGGGGTTACAGAGGGGTGACCAAATTCACTCAACACTGGAGACACAGCTCTCACAACACACCAGCCCCTAGAGAGAGAGAGGGAGACACAGTTTAGCCATTTGTCACAAATGTCTGGTGATTTAGTTTGGAATATTCTCAACATTTACGCAACTTGAAAAAGAGAACGAAAAAAGGAATGATAGGAGAAAGAATGAGTATCAGAGGAGATAGAAGGTAGGGAGGAGAGAGAGAAAGCAGGCAGAGAAGAGGAGAAAGAGTGGAAAGGGAGACACCAACTGGCCACTTTAGGAAGTGCAACAGTAAAGTCTAGAGGGGGCGTGTCGAGAGTGTGGTTTCAAACAGAAAGAGGTCTAATCATGTCAACAACCCTTCTAAACAATTCAATTAGATTTAAATCATTTCAACCACAACATTAGAAATTCTAATCATTTCAAACAGCGTGACTTCAACTTTTATTGTGAAGAAAAAGTATTGCGGAAAAAATCTTCACAACAAATCCCATAACTTTTTGCTGTCAAATCTGATCCTTTATGACAAGGGGAAATCATTTAACTGGTTAGACCCCAGAGTTGTTCACGGTTGCAAGGTCAGGAAAACTCTAGGGCTCCTTCTATAGGCTATACGTTAGATCTAACGTTTGTCCTATCAATTTGCTTGCCTGGATAAGAATAAACTCCTGGCCCTATTTATAGAAATAACAGTCATTACTACATATTAGGCCTAGTGTAGTAAATATCGACGAGTGGGTGCAGTACCCTGCTTCGGCCACCAATGGCAGTATGATCCACAAAGTCCTCTCACCTCCGTCTAAATAAACACACTTTATACGGCTTTAACAAGGTTTTAATCAGTTGAAAATGTATTTAACCTCTCAATAAGTTAAATGGGAGTTTATGTGGTGTTTTGTCTCATAGTTGAGTGTGTCTAGGGAGTGTTATGGAGGGTGAGTGTGTGTGTGAGTGTGTGTGTGTGGCTGAGACTGGGCTTAAACAACAGTAGGGGGCAGGCTAGGAGAGACTGTATTTAAATGTTCTCACACACAGAGAAACTGGCGAGAGCTTGAGCACGCCAGCCGAGTGAGTCTGTTACCAACACATGCACATTGTACACACACACCCCTCTGTCTGTCTGCCACACACAACACGGCACACAGAGAGAAGTAATGAGGGAAGAGATGGTGGACTCTCAGCTTTATCAACTCTTGTTTATTGATGTTTGTGAAAATAACTAAATATAGCTAGTTTGTACCTGTCTATAATATACACATATGATAGTTTATTGATTTATTTATCAATTCAAGTAAATTGTTGATTGGACTTGTAAGTAGGAAATGTCAGTATATGTTTTACCTAATAATATTGGGCACCATATAGGTTAACTAATAAAAGGTGGTAGGATGTGAAGAGCTGTAAAAACAGGGGGAAATCCTGAATGCTAACCACCAGCTACTGTCATTATGCAGTACAACCCCCCTACCACCACCACTTCTAGTAGCATCTCTCCAGGGATCACTACGGTCCCACTGTTGGCTGAAATGTGTGCTCTCCATCTGTCCCTCTCTTCTCTTCCTTCCCTCCCCAATTCTATATTCTCTCCGGACAAAAGAAGGCTAAAGCAACAGGGGAAATCTGTGTGACTGGGTTCAGATAGTATTTGAAAGCTGTGCGTCACCTTGGCAGAAGGCCAGAGATGGGTGTCTGCCAGAGTTGTTATTGACTATCGACTGAAGACTACTGCTACTAATACTCCTTAATTAACATCCATCTCGCTCTCACACAGAAGCCTGGAGGGAGTGTCTGTTCACTGTTAAAAAGAGAGCAGCCAACACACACACACACACCTGTGGTCTCTGTATTCCAGTTACTGGACTCTGACAGCTTTGGGAGCTGCCCGGGTGAGAGGTGTGTGTGTGTGTGTGTCCCTTTCTCACGGAGCAGAGCAGCTCCACAAGGAGAGACAGAGAGAGTGGAATTGTGTGATTTCACTGCTTGGAGCGCTCTGAAGGACTCACCCTGACATTCCAGGTGGTGCTGTGGCATCAGGAATGTGTGTGTGTGTCATACCACACAGAATAACCAGAGCTTCCTCTGCTATAATAGACTAATCCTGCTTAGAATCAATGTGAGAGATCACACCCCCCCCCCCCCCCCCCCCCCCCCCCCGCCAGAGGCAGGCAGCGAGGGCTTGTATAACACGTTACAGAGAGTTATGCAGGGCTCATATTTTATCATCTGTGGTCTGACCGAACACATAACTCTGTGTGTGTGTGTGTGTGTGTGTGTGTGTGTGTGTAAGCCACTTAACATGTATGACATGTACTCCGGGAGGCAGGCAGGCATTGCCATGGCAACCCGTGTGGGTCATAAGCCCCCCTCCCCCCTCCCCTGATTGGCTGATCAGTGAGAAGGGACTGGGTGGGGACTGGGTGGGGAGGAGAGAGCGTGATGGAAGGGGGAGATTGGGGAAAGAGGAGGAGGAGAGGGACAGGGGGTAAGAAGGCACAAAAGAGATGAAGAGATCCATTGTGATCTCTGGGGATTCCTTAGAAGTCCCTTTCACTGCTGTTAAGAATCTCCACTGTTTTCAACTATGACGACCTGGCAGATAATAACACATTATCACCTACCCACATTATACAATCCTATTTCACCTGAATAAAGTCGCCCACAAGAATGCTGTCATAATGGGAACAAGGACAGAGAGTACTGCCACTAGGCAGCCTCTGTCCAACAAAGCTGTGGGAACAAACAGCACTGAAGATGAGGAGAACACGTCTCTTGGGAGGAGGACAGTAGTCAACTGTAAAATATCCTATCATTTGGCAGAGCACGACGCCTCACTCACAGACAGCTCCATGTGGAAGTGAGAGAAAAGGTGTTGCCTACATCAATTATGCATTTTAACAGGCACTCTGATTCTTAGAGATCACACACACACACACACACACACACACACAATGCAAAACTCTCAGTTGCTCCCTTGCTGCTGCTATGTGCACACACACACACACACACTATTCAAGCTTCTGCACTCCAAAGAGCATCACTCATAAGAAAAATGATCCTGTCCGAACTCTGAACTGCCGAGATGTTTCAAACAGCAGCTAGACAGGGGAAAGAGGGAAACAGCATATAACAGACAGCTCTACCAGACTGCTGCCTGCAATTACTGGGCCATTCAATCTGGAACAAGACATATAGGCCAACTAGTAATAAAAAGGGACATGATATAGTCTCTGAAATGTCACACAGTTTTCTGAAACATAAAACCATGTCATTTGGATGAAGACTTTTGGGCATGCTATTGTCCTCTGATCTGAAACAGTTGTAGACTGCAGACAAATGAGGGCAGAGAGATCAGAGGAGTCAGTCATGGTCCTAAAGCCACACTACTCTAGCTAGGACAGACAGACAGACAGATGGAGAGAGACATAAAAAGACAGACAGACTGGGAGAGAGACAGAAAAAGACAGACAGAGGGAGAGAGACAGACAGGGAGAGGAGGATGATCAAATGATATAGATCAAGAGAGAGTCTGAGAAGAGTGAGAATAAGTAAACAAGAGATAGGAAAAGAAGGGGACCAGTATTATCCCCATGCAGGTCAATGAGAGAGATGGAACTCTCCTAACCCAGTCATGACCCCAGTCATACAAGGAAGGAGAAGCAGACAGACACCTCGGGCCCCCAATTACATTCAGCCGCGGGCCGAGTTTTCCTTGAGCGGATGGTCGGAACATAGTTATAAGTCATTTAACTGCAAGAATCCCAAACAGATACAGTGCCTTCAGAAAGCAGTCATGCCCCTTGACTTATTCCACATGTTGTGTTAGTCTGAATTCAAAATGGATTCACGTTTGTTTTTCTTCTCACCCATCTACAGTCAATAACGACAACCCCATAATGACAAAGTGGAAACATGATTAGACATTTTTGCAAATGTATTGAAAGATGTAAATGAGATATTTCTGTATTTCATAAGTATTCACACCCCTGAGTCAATACATGTTAGAATCAACTTTGGCATGGATTATAGCGGGGCGGCAGGGTAGCCTAGTGGTTAGAGCAGACATGGTAAACTTCTGTCGTTATAACCCTGAACAAGGCAGTTAACCAACTGTTCCTAGGCCGTCATTGAAAATAAGAATTTGTTCTTAACTGACTTGCCTAGATAAATAAAGGTAAAATAAATAGCAGAGTCTTTCTGGGTAAGTCTCTAAGAGCTTTCCACACCTGGATTGTACAACATTTGCCAATTATTCTTTTCAAAATTCTTCAAGCTCTGTCAAATTGGTTGTTGATCATTGCTAGACAACCATTTTCAGTTTGACATATATTTTCAAGTAGATTTAAGTCAAGACAGTAACTCGGCCACTCAGGAACATTCACTGTCTTCTTGGTAAGCTACTCCAGTGTATATTTAGCCTTCTGTGTTAGGTTATAGTCCTGCTGAAAGGAGAATTAATCTCCAAGTGTCTGGTAGAAAGCAGACTCAACCAGGTTTTTCTCTGGGATTTTGTCTGTGCTTAGCTCCATTCCATGTATTATTTATCCTGAAAAACCAGTCCTTATCAATAACAAGCACACCCATAACATGACACAGCCACCACTATGCTTGAAAATATGGAGAGTGGTACTCAGTAATGTGTTGTATTTGTCCCAAACATAACGCTTTGTATTCAGGACAAAAACTGAATTGCTTTGCCACATTTTTGACGGCAGTGCCTTGTTGCAAATAGGATGCATGTTTTGGAATATGTTTATTCTGTACAGGATGTATTCTTTTCAAAATGTAATTCAGGTAAGTATTGTGGAATAACTACAAGGTTGTTGACCCATCCTTAGTCTTCTCCTATCACAGCCATTCAAATCTGTAACTGTTATAAAGTAACCATTGGCCTCATGGTGAAATCCCTGAGCTGTTTCCTTCCTCTCCGGCAACTGAGTTAGTAAGGCCACCTGTATCTTTGTTGTGTATTGAAACACCATCCAAAGTGTAATTAATAACTTCACCATGCTCAAAGGGTTAAGCAAATGTTCCCTCCAAAATTTATTTAGACTTGGCATAACAAAGGGGTTGAATCCTTACTGACATTTCAGCTTTTCATTTTTAATGAATTAGTAAACATTTCTAAAAACACAATTCTCCTTTGACATTATGGGGTATTGTGTGTAGACCAGTGACAAAACATTTCATCCATTTTAAATTCAGGTTGTAACAAAATGTGGAAAAAGTCAAGGGGTGTGAATACTCTGAAGGCACTCTGTGTGTGTGTGTGTGTGTGTGTGTGTGTGTGTGTGTGTGTGTGTGTGTGTGTGTGGTGTGTGTACGTATACACACACACACACTTCAGCTATTTGACTGACCAAGAAAGGAGAGTGATGGAGCGCTGCAACAGATGACCTGGCCTGCACAAATCACCCGACATCAACCCAATTATTATTATTATATATATTTTTAACCTTCATTCAACTAGGCAAGTCAGTTAAGAATATAATTCTTATTTACAATGACGGCCTACCAAAAGGCAAAAGACTTTCTGCAGGGACGGGGGCTGGGATTAAAAATATATTTTTAAGTAACATAAATATAGGACAAAACACACATCACGACGAGACAACACTACATAAAGAAAGACCTAAGACAACAAATGTCTTAAATTGTCTTAAAGCCTCAATTGAGATGGTTTGGGATGAGTTGGACCGTAGAGTGAAGGAAAAGCAGCCAACAAGTGCTCAGCATATGTGGGAACTCCTTCAAGACTGTTGGAAAAGCATTCCAGGGGAAGCTGGTTGAGAGAATGCCAAGAGTGTGCAAACCTGTCATCAAGGTAAAGGGTGGCGACTTTGAAGAATCACAAATAAAAATATATTATTATTTGTTTAACACTTTTTTGGTTACTATATGATTCCATGTGTGTTATTTCATAGTTTTGATGTCTTCACTATTATTCTACATTGTAGAAAATAGTAAAAAGAAAAGAAGACCCTGGAATGAGTAGGTGTGTCCAAACTTTTGACTGGTACTGTATATATATTTATTTAAAATAAAATCACCGGTGAGCCGCCTATTGGAGAACCCTGTTCTGAAGTGTAATGACATGACGGGATGAAGTGTCTCTCACACAACCGCTCTCTTTCACTCAATCCCCAATCGTCCATCTTCTCCATCTCTTTCTCTCTGCCAATCCCACATGGAATGAGTCTTTAAGCAACAGCGTAGTAGATATTGTAGTGAAATGTGTGTGTCGGGGGAACAAATCTGTCAATGTGCCCTTGAGCAAGGCACTTAACCCTAATTGCTCTTGTAAGACACTCTGGATAGGAGGGTCTGCTAAATGACTCAAATGTCAAATGTAATAAGGGAATAACATGTGTCCTCACTGTGTCCAGCGCATTGGCCATGAAAAAAATACCTTTCTAATTTCCATTCTCTGGTCCCTTGAATCATGCCAATAAACTCAAGCCCCCTTGACAAATGAGTGGAGCTCCCCTGGTCTGCTCTAAGGTATCTGTAGTGGGGTGTTCACTTAATAATGCAGCATCATGGTCTCTATATTACAGAGAGCCTCTACAGTAATAAAATGTCTTTACAGAGCTCTAGTGTAGGCTTTGGGCTATAGCCTCTACAGTACCTTTACAGAGCTCTAGAGTAGGCTTTGGGCTGTAGCCTCTACAGTATCTTTACAGAGCTCTAGAGTAGGCTTTGGGCTGTAGCCTCCACAGTACCTTTACAGAGCTCTAGTGCAGGCTTTGGGTTGTAGCCTCTACAGTACCTTTACAGAGCTCTAGTGTAGGCTTTGGGCTGCAGGCTCTACAGTAATACAGTGGTTTTACAGAGCTCTAGTGCAGGCTTTGGGTTGCAGGCTCTACAGTACCTTTACAGAGCTCTAGTGTAGGCTTTGGGCTGCAGGCTCTACAGTAATACAGTGGTTTTACAGAGCTCTAGTGCAGGCTTTGGGTTGCAGGCTCTACAGTACCTTTACAGAGCTCTAGTGTAGGCTTTGGGCTGCAGCCTCTACATAAAAAACCAAAAGGTTTCTAAAGAAATATATATATTCTTGCCGGTAGGCAAGAAAAAAAGAACGAGAAAGGAAAAAGGAAAATAAAGAGGATTCTCTCTGCAATGGCCGCCTGGCTCACTGCAGCTATCGCAAAATGGAGACGCAGGGAGAGCGAGTGAAATGGAGGAGAGAACGAGAGCACAGAGGGAGATCAGCGGGAGCAGAGGAGGAAGAGAGAGGGGAGGAGGGCTGGGGGGAGCTGGGAGAGAGAGACTCATTAGTTTGTCTCATCTTTCTGCCTCTTTCACCTTGACCCACATTCACTGTCTGTTGCTATTCACCCCCCCCCCCCCCCCCCCCACACACACACACAATTTGATTTCTCCAGCTGAGGCTATTATACCCTAATGACATAAGAGGCTCCAGAATGTTATCATTTCACTACAGAGAACCCATTACTGTGACTAGCAGAATCAGTGTGTGTGTGTGATAAAGACTGTGGGTTCAAGAGCACTGCATATCCAGGGCTGAACCTCCTGCAGTCTGATCATGAAGTGAGCCTATGAAGTCAGATCTTTGTTTGGCCAAAGGTGTTTGGTTTACCTCGAGATGCTACTGGGGGAAAGTGACATTCCCAGGTTGTCAATGTGCTAGTGTGACTGTCCAGACATAGAACCTAGGGCATGACCTCTCATCATCTCAACTCTAGACTGCATTAGCCCATTGAGCTAAAGCCTAAACATCCAAACATTAGTCTTCAGGTCCCTGACAGGCAATGTTCATCATCCATGAGGGTAGTTTACCAGACCACTGCTGATACAATGGTAATGGGGTAATCTGGTAATCTGGTGGTTAGAAGGGGTAGTTTAATCTACTGTGCTACAGGGAAACCCTTAATCCCACATGAGACTATAAAGGCAGATGAAGTGAACAACACACACAGCCTTAATCTGAGTGTGAGCCGGCTTTCTCCGCCAGAAAATCTCAGGAGCATGAGATATATATATATATGCAGACAATGATGTAAAATGTGTATGTGTGTGTGTATGTTAGTGTGTGTGTGTGTAACTGTACTTTATTGATCCCCTGAGGGTAGGCCCACATTAAATGTGTCACCAGCAGTAGTAGTGTTGGAGAATAATGTGCTAGAAAACCAAACCAGACAAGCATCGGCTGGAGAGATTTTAGCAGCATCATCATGTTAGCTTTAGATGCAACGCTACCGTGCTGAAACATACTTGACTGTGTGCTTTCAATGCCTTTAGATACATACTATTTAATGTTACACTAGTATAACCAACTGGGTGTTGAACCAAGTAGCCAACAAGTACACCAGTCTGCTAGGTCTCAGGTGATGTGAAACAACCACGCGCAGCGCTGGACAGGAATGCTTCAGAGCATTTTCAGCCCCACATTCTCTCTCTCCATCTGATGCTACAGGTCAGCTAGCCAACCCGCTAAACATCCGCTAGCCAACCCGCTAAACATCCGCTAGCCAACCCGCTAAACATCCGCTAGCCAACCCGCTAAACATCCGCTAGCCAACCCGCTAAACATCCGCTAGCCAACCCGCTAAACATCCGCTAGCCAACCCGCTAAACATCCGCTAGCCAACCCGCTAAACATCCGCTAGCCAACCCGCTAAACATCCGCTAGCTGATTACAACACAAACTGCTAGCTAAACTAGGCCTACACCACAGCCAACTACACCATAACCAGCTAGCAAAATACACCACAGCTTACTATGCAACACAATGGCTAAAGGTCAATCATATTTGTGAACATGGTCCCTAGCTGTGTGTTGCCGCTTTCCATGTCTGTAACTTGTGAGGTGTGGAAACACTTTGTTGCTTTTATGAATTTTGTCTTGCTGCTTTTTGTTCTATGTTGCTCTGTCTGTATGCTACGTCTTGCTTGTCCTATGTTGCTATGTCTGTATGCTATGTCTTGTTCTATGTTGCTATTGTCTATATTGTAATTGTTTTTAATAACCTGCCCAGGGACTGCGGTTGAAAATTAGCCGGCTGGCTAAAACCGGCACTTTTACTGAAACGTTGATTAATGTGCACTGTCCCTGTAAAAATAAACTCAAACTCAAACAACCAGATAGTTAGCTATCAGATTTTTCTAATGCCAATTGAAGCTATAAAGTTGTTATTTCACTGCGAGTGGTCCTGACAGCTTCCCTGTATACATACCATTTGCTTTAGACAGCTTCAATATCTTCTCATTACTCTAAAGAGACGTAGGGCGTATTCTTTCAGCAAACACGCTTGATAATGGTCACTTCCTAAAACTGAAATAATACCTTCTTCACACACACTTTCACAAACACAGTCCTAAATCTGGATTCAGCTTGGATTCAATAACTATGTCTAAACTGAGTCTGCTGAAGTCAAGGAGGACACTCTGGAGCTGTGTAATGGCAACATGGTACAGTATAATTTATGGTGTAAATTGGCCTGATCATAAAATACTAATTCAGTTACAAATCAAAACTGGTTCAGTCACACAAATCAACTAGCTATTACAAATTAATAACTTACTATAAATATACCAGTCATTACACAGGCCCACACCCCCAAAGTTTTTAGTAATATATATATATATATATATATATATATATATATATATATATATATATATATATAAACTAGGCAATTAAGGTCACAGTTGTGAAAATGTAGGACACTAAAGAGGCTTTTCTACTGACTCTGAAAAACACCAAAAGAAAGATGCCCAGGGTCCCTGCTCATCTGCGTGAACATGCCTTAGGCATGCTGCAAGGAGGCATGAGGACTGCAAATGTGGCCAGGGATGTTGCAATGTCCGTACTGCGAGACGCCTAAGACAGCGCTACAGGCAGACCACGTGTAACAACATCTGCAGAGGATCAGTACATCCGAACATCACACCTGCGGGACAGGTACAGCATGGCAACAACAACTGCCCGAGTTACACCAGGAATGCACTATCCCTCCATCAGTGCTCAGACTGTCCGCAATACGCTGAGAGAGGCTGGACTGAGGGCTTGAAGGCCTGTTGTAAGGCAGGTCCTCACCAGACATCACCGGAAACAACGTCGCCTATGGGCACAAACCCACCGTCGCTGGACCAGACAGGACTGGCAAAAAGTGCTCTTCACTGACGAGTCGCGGTTTTGTCTCACCGGATTCGCGTTTATTGTCGGAGGAATGAGCGAGGCCGAGGCCTGTACTCAGGAGCAGGATCGATTTGGAGGTGGAGGGTCCGTCATGGTCTGGGGCAGTTTGTCACAGCATGATCGGACTGAGAGTGTCATTGCAGGCAATCTCAACGCTGTGCGTTACAAGGAAGACATCCTCCTCCCTCATGTGGTACCCTTCCTGCAGGCTTATCCTGACATGACCCTCCAGCATGACAATGCCACCAGCCATACTGCTCGTTTTGTGCGTGATTTCCTGCAAGACAGGAATGTCAGTGTTCTGCCATGACCAGTGAAGAGCTCGGATCTCAATCCCATTGAGCACATCTGGGACCTGTTGGATCGGAGGGTGAGGGCTAGGGCCATTCCCCCCAGAAATGTCCGGGAACTTGCAGGTGCCTTGGTGGAAGAGTGGGGTAACATCTCACAGCAAGAACTGGCAAATCTGGTGCAGTCCATGAGAAGGAGATGTACTGCGGTACTTAATGCAGCTGGTGGCCACACCAGATACTGACTGTTACTTTTGATTTTTGACCCCCCCTTTGTTTAGGGACTCATTATTCAATTTCTGTTAGTCACATGTCTGTGACATGTTCATACAAATATTTACACATGTTAAGTTTGATGAAATAAACTCAGTTGACAGCGAGAGGACGTTTCTTTTCCCCCTGAGTTAATATATATAATCATTTAGGATTTCCGTTTGGGTCAAAAAAGACTCAAATCATAAGAAAAAAAGAAGTCTCGTGTCTCAATGAAATCAAGATATGAAATTACAACCACTTTTTGGGCTTAGTCGGTCAATTTGCAGTGTACAAATGATTATAATCATGTTCCGGTCCCTCGACCATCGGCTCTGATAAAAACCGGCCTGTGGTTGAATCTAGTTGCCAACCTCTGCTTTAATGTAGACTCCACCTGACCTACTGCTGCATTCATATACTGTCTGCTACAGAACAGTCTCATCTGGATTACTGGACTGGGCCCACGGCAGGATGACCAGATGTCATTGTTTTCAATGAGAGAGCGACGGTAACTTCCGCCAATTTCCACTGACGTTCCTTACAGAACAGCCACTCCAGTGTTTCCCCTGCCTTTGAATAGGTAGAGAGGGCTCCCCACCTAGCTCTTCCCCTGGTCTAAACAAATTAAATGTTTTGTTCCAGGTCCTACATGTGGCCTAGCCTAATGCCACAATTACACCAGGCACTACCTCTAACGGTCAAACTACCAGAGACCATCCAGTTTCAATGGGTGCTGCAAACAAGGACACATTCTGCAACGTAATGGTCGGCGACTATGAGCTTGGCGACCACGTTTATGCAAATTAGCAGCTACTATTAGTAGTTGTAAAGGAATAAAAATATGAAAAACTACTTAATGCTGTTTGAAGCGGTATCGTTGCCCTTTAATCCACGACTAGCGCCTCCGGTTAACTTGTGTAAACAGCAGCTTGCTAGTGGTTTCATGTTTGGTTCATGTTCATTGAAAACATTATTAGCCTACGACTCTAGCCTATTCCCAACAGATGTTTTTGGATAATATTGTTAAGCTATTAGGAAATCTATTTCAGTGAATTTCTACTCCATGTTCTTCAAAAACCATGAAAAAGAAATCTAAATTACGCTACATTACATTTGAGTAATTTAGCAGTCTTTTTCACATAACCAGGGCTTGACATCAACCTTTTTTTTGATGAAAATGTATGACACAATCTGTGCATTCAACTAGAGTACGTAAAACAACGACGTCATGAGCTGAATCAGTGCTGGTGAAAGTGATGGCAATTACAAGTCCAACAGGTAAGAAGGGTGGCAAGGTGGTAGAGGAGGACAGGTGCTGTCTGAAGAGACAGACTGTTGCAGATGGGCAGCATCTGTGCTGTAGAACTATTGCTAAAATGTTAGGTTTGTATACTTGTATCCCAGCCCCCGACTCAAAGTCAATAGGCTAGGCTGCTCAGAAGTACTGTACACCCCATTGCATTGAAACGTTTCCCATTTCAAGTTTATTTGCCATATGTAACAGGTTAGTCATACACTGGAAATCTTACAAAGTCACACTAACACATGAACTGTCAACAACAGCCGTGCCAAGTGAAGATCATATCCTGGCCTGCGGTGTGTGGTGTTTTATGGCTGTGTACTAAATATTGCCAGTCTATGTTGTACGTTCTATGCAAAAGGAGACGAGGAACATAACAATGTGGGACAATAAAGTTTTATTGTATCTCTAGCACCAGTGGTAGTTTACAGTCAGTTGGTCTTCCAGGATGCATAGCCTACAGGATGCATAGCCTACAGTAGACCGCTAGTTCAGTCTGCTGGTGGAAAGTCACATGGCTCAGCTTGTTGCATAACCACTTTGTTGACAATCAGTGAATGATCACTAGGACACAAGTATAATCCTTTACCCTAAACATCAGACTCTATACAAAGAGCAGTGACGCTGGGTGTGTAACACAATCTTCAAAGAGTTAGGCTTAAATTAGCCAGCTAGCTAACTTGACCAAATAGTCTCAAACTCCATAATAAAGAAAGATGTATGTGGATATGAAACGGTATAAGTGAACCGATATCCTCATTAACCCATAAGTGACTTCTGCCAGAAGAATGGATCCTTGGGAGAGTGAGGTCTGGAGTGGGGAGCATGGAGACCAACAGCGTTGGACTGTACCCAGGGTTGGATTTGGAACCCATCCCCCTCACACACTTCCCCGCTAAATTTCTTTAAGCAGAGAAAGGGGCGGAGTGGGTTAGCAAACTAGCTAGCTGCACTTTTAAAAAATGATCTACTAGTCAAAATATTGCAATTTGTCAAGAATCCCAACGTTAAACTTCGGTACAATAAGTAACATGTCAAAACAATAGGTGGGAAAACTGGAAACAATGTTCCTAACGTTACTGGTGACATTTCTGCAGAATCGCCATGAATGGCGTGATAGATTGGCAAGGTTGGATGTCAAATAGCACTGGTGACAGCAACCCGACTAACACTAACGTTACCTTGCTCCCAAATATATCATCCGAAACCCCGAGACATATGCAATGAATTAGGGTTAGCTAGCAACAATAGCAATGTCTGGCTGGCTGGTTAGCTAGGTCGCGCAGGCGGCACTGTAACGTTACAATAAGAGAGTCTGCATACAACATTCTGTTAACGCGTTGAATCTGTCCGTCTATCAAGAGCAATAAAAACACGTCACACCCGTTGACTTAGTAACGGGAAAACTAAGGGCGAGTGATTAAAAGTGATTCTGGCAAAACACAGCGGTCAAGTCTCTCGTGCGTTCCTGCAATCTGACATGTTGAGACATTCCTGCTAATGGCCCTCGATCAATGTAGCTAGCTAGCCGAAGAGAGAAAGCACATCCAGCTCTCTCCGCTAGCTTGCGGAGCAGCACCCATCCCCCTCCTCTCTCTCCCCATCCCTCTCTCGCTCTCTGAATCCACCATCTTGATTCTGAGACCCGTCTCCCCTTTCCCACAAGCCAAAAACACAACCAAAATACCAACAAACTCACCTTTACAGGCCATCGACCAATCGATTACTGTCTTCCGAAATAAAAAATCGATATATCTGATAAAAGTGTGTAGATTTTAATATTGTAAATATGTCGTGAGAAGCGGGAACCGCGCCTTGGAGCAGAAAGGAACAATCCTAAACTGCCATCTGGTGGAGCCTTCCTCGCTGTAATGCTGTTCTGGTGGCGCAGCCTCTCACTGCAACCTTACTGCCTCCTGGCGGACACAGACGAGATTACAGCAACGGGTGCGCGCCGCGGGGGCGAGGAGAGGGGAGGCACTGCAGGACCCCGCGAAAAGAAGGAAACTGTGGGGGGCGCGCTCAGATCCACGGGCACGCGTAGAAGGGGAGGGCGAGTTTAGCTGGCAGTGTTTTGGTCGGCGGTTTGATGGTAAATAGGCCATCAAAGATTACCCCTCAAAACACAATTTACCAGGCTACAATACACACATGTCACAGTGTTAGTGCAGTATCTTGCCTGAGACCTGAAGACTCATGTTAGCTCCAAGTTGTAATGCCTAGGCTTTAGCTGTGGCATAGATGATCTGGGTTCAATATCTGGTCTGTCAAAAATCTCACTCTCTGGTTTAATTTTGCTTGTCTACATTGGTTGGTCCTTTTGAGGTGAGACTCTCTCAATATCTGCGACATACAGTGCCTTCAGAAAGTATTCACACCCCTTGACTTTCTCCACATGTTGTTGTGTTACAGCCTGAATTTAAAATGTATTAAATGTAGATGTTTATGTCACTGGCCTACACACAATACCCCATAATGTCAAAGTGGAATTATGTTTTTCGAAATGTTTACAAAAAAAACAACAACAAAAAAAATTGAAATGTTTTGAGTCGATAAGTGTTCAACCCCATTGTTATGGGAAGCGTAAATATGATCAGGAGTAGACATGTACTTAACAAGTCACATAACAAGTCACCCTTAACAAGTCACCCTTCTTACCTTGCTTGGACTCTGTGTGCAATAATAACATGATTTTTGAATGACAACCTCATCTCTGTACCCCACCACAGGAGGCTGGTGGTACCTTAATTGGGGAGGACAGGCTCGTTGTAATGGCTGGAGCAGAATGAGTGAAACGGTATCAAATACATGTTTTCCATGTGCTTGATGCCATTCCATTCGCTCCGTCCCAGCCATTATTATGAGTTGTCCTCCCCTCAGCAGCCTCCACTGTACCCCACACATACAATTATCTGTAAGGTCCCTCAGTCGAGCAGTGAATTTCAAACAGATTCAACCACAAAGACCAGGGAGGTTTTCCAATGCCTCGCGAAGAAGAGCACCTATTGGTAGATGGGTAAAAATAAAAAAAAACACACATTAAATATCCCTTTGAGCATGGTGAAGTTATTTTTATTTTTTTATTTAACCTTTATTTAACTAGGCAAGTCAGTTAAGAACAAATTCTTATTTACAATGAGGGTCTACCAAAGGCAAAAGGCCTCCTGCGGGGACCAGAGCTGGGATTAAAGATACAAAAATAAATCAAATATAAATATAAGACAAAACACACATCACGACAAGAGAGACAACACAACACTACATGAAGAGAGACCTAAGACAACAACATAACAAGGCAGCAACACATGACAACACAGCATGGTAGCAACACAACATTACAACAACATGGTAACAACACAACATGGTAGCAGCACCAAACATGGTACAAATATTATTGGGCACAGACAACAGCACAAAGGGCAAGAAGGTAGAGACAACAATACATCACGCAAAGCAGCCACAACTGTCAGTAAGAGTGTCGATGATTGAGTCTTTGAATGAAGATATTGAGATGAAACTGTCCAGTTTGAGTGTTTGTTGCAGCTCGTTCCAGTCGCTAGCTGCAGCGAACTGAAAAGAGGAGCAACCCAGGGATGTGTGTGCTTTGGGGACCTTTAACAGAATGTGACTGGCAGAACGGGTGTTGTATGTAGAGGAGCTGCAGTAGATATCTCAGATAGGGGGGAGTGAGGCCTAAGAGGGTTTTATAAATAAGCATCAACCAGTGGCTCTTGCAACGGGTATACAGAGATGAGCAGTTTACAGAAGAGTATAGAGTGCAGTGATGTGTCCTATAAGTAGCAAATCTGATGGCCGAATGGTAAAGAACATCTAGCCGCTCGAGAGCACCCTTACCTGCTGATCTATAAATTACGTCTCCATAATCTAGCATGGGTAGGATGGTCATCTGAATCAGGGTTAGTTTGGCAGCTGGGGTGAAAGAGGAGCGATTACGATAGAGGAAACCAAGTCTAGATTTAACTTTAGCCTGCAGCTTTGATATGTGCTGAGAGAAGGACAGTGTACTGTCTAGCCATACTCTCAAGTACTTGTATGAAGTGACTACCTCAAGCTCTAAACCCTCAGAGGTAGTAATCGCACCTGTGGGAAGAGGGGCATTCTTCTTACCAAACCACATGACCTTTGTTTTGGAGGTGTTCAGAACAATGTTAAGGGCAGAGAAAGCTTGTTGGACACTAAGAAAGCTTTGTTGTAGAGCATTTAACACAAAATCTGGGGAGGGCCAGCTGAGTATAAGACTATCATCTGCATATAAATGGATGAGAGAGCTTCCTACTGCCTGAGCTATGTTGTTGATGTAAATTGAAAAGGGGTACACCCTTGGTGACAGACAGTGGCTGACACAGCAGATTTTCTGACTTCACTGCACTCTTTGAGAGAGGTAGTTAGCAAACCAGGCCAAAGACCCCTTAGAGACACCAATACTCCTTAGCCGACCCAGAAGAATGGAATGATCTACCGTATCAAAAGCTTTGGCCAAGTCAATAAAAATAGCAGCACAACATTGCTTAGAATCAAGGGCATTGGTGACATCAGTGAGGACCTTTAAGGTTGCAGTGACACATCCATAACCTGAGCGGAAACCAGATTGCACACCAGAGAGAATACTATAGACATCAAGATGCTGCATCAATACACCCAGTCACTACAAAGATACAGGCGTCCTTCCTAACTCAGTTGACGGCGAGGAAGGAACCCGCTCAGGGATTTTACCATGAGGCCAATGGTTACTTTAAAACAGTTACAGAGTTTAATGGCTGTGATAGGAGGAAACTGAGGATGGATCAACAACATTGTAGTTACTCCACAATACTAACCTAAATGACAGAGGGAAAAGAAGGAAGCCTGTACAGAATATGGGCTCCCGAGTGACACAGCGGTCTGAGGCACTACAGAACCTGTTTCAATCCCAGGCTGTATCATAACTGGCCTTGATCAGAAGTCCCAAAGGGCGGCGCACAATTGGCCAAGCGTCGTCCAGGTTAGGGGAATGTTTGGCTGGGGTAGGTCCTCATTGTAAATAAGAATTTGTTCTTAATGTTCTTAACTGACTAGCCTAGTTAAATAAAGGTAAAATTCAAATATTCCAAAACATGCATCCTGTTTGCAACAAGGCACTAAAGTAATTCTGCAAAAAATGTAGCAAAGCAATTCACTTTTTGTCCTGAATACAAAGCGTTATGTTTGGGTGGCGAATCCAATACAACACATTACAGAGTAACACTCTCCATATTTTCAAGCATAGTGGTGGCTGCATCATGTTATGGGTATGCTTGTAATTGTTAAGGACTCGGGAGTTTTCAGGGTAAAAAATAAACGGAATGGAGCTAAGCACAAAATCCTAGACACTGGGAGATGAATTCACCTTTCAGCAGGACAATAACCTAAAACGCAAGGCCAAATCTACACTGGAGTTGTTTACCAAGACGGTATTGAATGTTCCTGAGTGGCCTAGTTACAGTTATGGCTTAAATCAGTTTGAAAATCTATGGCCAGACCTGAAAAGGCTGTCTAGCAATGATCAACAACCCAATTTGACAGAGCTGAAATAATTTTGAAAAGAATAATGGGCAAATGTAATCGCTGCCAAAGGTGCTTCTACAAATATGATTAGATATTTCTATATTTCATTTTCAATAAATTTGCAAACATTTCTAAAAACTTTATCACTTTGTCATTATGGGGTATTCTGGGTAGACGGGTGAGATAAAATCTATTAAATCCATTTTGAATTCTGGCTCCAACAAAACAAAATGTGCAATTAGTCAAGTCAGGTATTGATACTCTCTGCAGGCACACACTCTCTCTCTTAGTCTGTGTGTGAGAGAGAGAGTGTGTGTGTGACTGTGCCATACTTTTTTTGTAGGCAACTTCAAATCTAATTACACTGAATCTCTATCTCTCCTCTCTCTCTCTGTGTGTGTGTGTGTGTTCTCAAGCCCAAACAGAGACCCTGTGTCTCCATGGTAACAGAACTTCCCTGTGGACACTTTAACATGATGTTTACATAAATAGTACTACAGGGCTTGAGAAGTAACAGCCAGAGCAGGACTTGAACCAGTAACCCTGTGGTTACGGGACATGTCCTCTGCCACTTGTGTGCCACTTGTGTGCCACTTGTGTGCCACTTGTGTGCCACTTGTGTGCCACTTGTGTGCCACTTGTGTGCCACTTGTGTGCCACTTGTGTGCCACTTGTGTGCCACTTGTGTGCCACTTGTGTGCCACTTGTGTGCCACTTGTGTGCCACTTGTGTGCCACTTGTGTGCCACTTGTGTGCCACTTGTGTGCCACTTGTGCGCCACTTGTGTCATAAAAACCTGGGCCTCTTGGCAGAGGCAGTAGTACACACACTTATAGAAACCTTGCAGAAACAGCCACTTTGTGTGTGAGTGAGTCTGTATTGCTCAATTTTTAATTCCCTCCAAACTATCAGGCCATTTTTATTATCTCCTCTCTCTCTCTCCAATCTCTCTCCTCTCTCTCTCTCTCTGTCTCTCTCCAATCTCTCTCCTCTCTCTCTCCAATCTCTCTCTCTCTCTCTCTAACAATCATCATCATAAATATACATGAAATATGATTGGGTTAGCCCTCTTTCTGTCTCTTTTTCTTTTTTGTCTCTCTCTCGCTGCTGTGATGGCACACTGTGGTATTTCACCCAATAGATATGGGAGTTTATCAAAATTGGATTTGTTTTCGAATTCTTTGTGGATCTGTGTAATCTGAGGGAGATATATGTCTCTAATATGGTCATACATTTGGCAGGAGGTTGGGAAGTGCAGCTCAGTTTCCACCTCATTTTGTGGGCAGTGTGCATATAGCCTGTCTTCTCTTGAGAGCCAGGTCTTCCTTAGGTTGCCTTTCTCAATAGCAAAGCTATGCTCACTGAGTCTGTACATAGTCAAAGATTTCCTTAATTTTGGGTCAGTCACAGTGATCAGGTATTCTGCCACTGTGTACTTTCTGTTTAGGTCGCTCTCTCTTTCTCTCTCTCTTACCCTCTCCCTTTTATCTCTCTCTCTTTCTCTCTCTCTTACCCTCTCCCTTTTATCTCTCTCTCTTTCTCTCTCTCTTACCCTCTCCCTTTTATCTCTCTCTCGTCGTAGGACAAGTGTTCATGGTCTATAAACCGTCATCATTCCCAGCTCTGTGCAGGATGAATACTGATTCTCTGAGAGACAAATAGAGAAATAAAGAGACAGAAAGAAAGAGAGAGAG
Organism: Salvelinus namaycush; assembly: GCF_016432855.1. Classification (NCBI taxonomy): domain Eukaryota; kingdom Metazoa; phylum Chordata; class Actinopteri; order Salmoniformes; family Salmonidae; genus Salvelinus; species Salvelinus namaycush. Next base: position 14,334,700 of record NC_052346.1, read on the forward strand.
ACAGAGAGGGAGAGACAGCGAGAGAGAGAGAAACAGAGAGAGAGAAATAAAGAGAGACAGAGAGGGAGAGACAGCGAGAGAGAGAGAGAGAAACAGAGAGAGAGAGAGAGAGAAACAGAGAGAGAGAGAGAGACAGCGAAACAGAGAGAGAGAGACAGTGAGAGAGAGAGAGAGAGAAACAGAGAGAGAGAAAGAGAGACAGAGAGGGAGAGACAGCGAGAGAGAGAGAGAAACACACAGAGAGAGAGAGAGAGAGAGAGAGAGAGAGAGAGAGAGAGAGAGAGAGAGAGAGAGAGAAAGAGAGGGAGATAGGGAGAGAGGGAGAGAGGGAGAGACAGCGAGAGAGGGAGAGAGAAACAGAGAGAGAGAGAAAGAAAGAGAGACAGACAGACGGATGGACGGACGGACAGACAGAGAGAATAATGTACTACTGAACAACCTAGGGCTCTGGTCAAAGGTACTTCACTACATAGGGAGTGTGTTGTCATTTCATTGGCTTTGGATAAACAAGTGTGAAGTGTTTGAAGCTCTCCATTCCTCCCTCTTCTTTATAATTCATTCTCTCTGCTCTCAAATCGTATTTTTGCAGAATTCTGCATGCAGAGTCTCAATTTTGTGTTTGTCCTATTTTGTGAATTCTTGGTTGGTAAGCAGACCCCAGACCTCACAACCATAAAGGGCAATGGGTTCTATAACTGATTCAAGTATTTTTAGCCAGATCCTAATTGGTATGTCAAATTCTATGTTCCTTTTGATGGCATAGAAGGCACTTCTTGCCTTGTCTCTCTCTATCTCTATCTCTATTTCTCTCTCTCTCTCTCTCTCTCTCTCTCTCTCTCTCTCTCTCTCTCTCTCTCTCGCTCTGTTGGTAAACTTCTCCACAATATAGTTATTGAATAGTCCCATAAAACGCTTATAGCGGTCTCCTCTTCACAGTTGCCATAGAAACAGAGCATATTTCCTCCCGAGAAACAACCTAACACACACTGTCTGTTAAGCGGACGGACAGACGGACAGACAGGCAGGCAGACAGGATGGCAGACAGACACACACACAGGCAGAGAGACTGATTATATTACGGCTGTTGGACTGAATAGAGCCATAGCACCTCTCTCCTCCAACCCAGAGCCCTTCCCTGCCGAGCCTTCCTGTCTGTCTGCCTTCCTGTCTGTCCGCTTAACTGACAAACAGGAAGATAATACGCTACTCATTAGTGTAGAGAAAGTGCGGTGTTAGTGGGTTACATGACTGTCTCACCCATATGGCTGGTCTGGTCTCACTAATCAGACTGCTCCTCCATCTGCTTCCTGTCTCCATGTCTGTCTGTCAACCAGCCTCAGGCACAAACGACAGACTGCAGGCAGCTAAAGGAAGTGGTATGGGGTACAAGCCATTACATTTACGTCATTTAGCAGACGCTCTTATCCAGAGCAACTTACATTTAACCTTTTTATTATTTTATTTAACTAGGCAAGTCAGTTAAGAACAAACTCTTATTTTTCAATGACGGCCTAGGAACAGTGGGTTAACTGCCTTGTTCAGGGGCAGAACGACAGATTTGTACCTTGTCAGCTCGGGGATTTGAACTTGCAACCTTTCGGTTACTAGCCCAACGCTCTAACCACTAGGCTACCCTGCAGCCATGACACAAACACATGCTTGCATGCACGCAGGCACACACACATACACACACAATGGCAAATCAGGAGAGAGGACATCAGAGAGAGAGAGCGAAAGAGAGACTATGATCATTCCCTACAGCAGAGGAGCATGTGATGAATGTGATGAAATATAGATGTGGGATAGAGAAGGACCATTAGTTCCCCGCTGGGAGCAGTTCTCTGTGTGTGCACGAGTTTGTGCGTGCATGCGTAAACGTGCAAACACACACACAAAGGTGACTGGCAGTGGTCAGTGTTTATGATTATGATTTTTTTGGTCGCTATGCATGCTTAAGCATAATGCCATCGTTCCCTCTTCTCTCTCTCTCTCTCTCTCTCTCTTCACGGTCGGGCAGGCTGAGAAGCGCAGCAGCTGTGTGTGAGTGAGGGAGGGAGGGAGGGAGGGATCGGGAGACAGAGGAGGAAGGATTTTTTTATCACCGACACTCTCTACCCCTGTGGTCGACAACAGTGCTCTACCGGCGGTTGGAGGAGCCAGCTAGACCCGTCGGGCGACTGGTAACCTTGGAGGCACGCCAAACCACCCAGGAGGAGGGAAGAGGGGTGGAAGGATGGCTGTCTCCCTGATTTGACAGAAGACATTTGTTCGGTGAATGAGCGGAGGGCACCGTATTGACGCAATACCGCAGGTGAGTTTCTGGCAGTCGTTACAAATATCAGTTGATTTAGCAATCAATTTACGCGCGAGCAGGGAATATTTACGGTGGAATAGTCGGGTAACTGACACGGTATCGACCATACCGCTGTGAGGCCATTTTCTGTTTATTTTGTGGTTTCTATAATTGTGGTGATTATTTGTCCTGCCACGTACAGCATCATTACTTCCTGTGCGCGGGTACGCGCCTCGTTCCAATCATAAATCCAGCACGGACCGTGTGTGTAACCTTGACAAGACACACACTCATCCTCTCTCTCGCCCAGTGACAAGATGACACGTGCGCCCACCCCACCACACAGAATCTTGGCATCTTTTTAGTCAGCATCCAGCCAGCATTCTGTCCTTATTAGAACAGTCAGTGATTGAGTCACCATGAGTAACCTGAGACCTGAGAACCTGCAGAAGCTCTTTCTATACATAGCTCAATGGTTAATACAGTCCTGGGGGCCACACTCAGACGACCTGCGCTCAAACCCTGTCTGTCTCATAAAACAGACTGTAGATTTACTTAGGTGTGTGTCTACTGTCTGTGTATATTGTAGAAGGTGTGTGTCTACTGTCTGTGTATATTGTAGAAGGTGTGTGTCTACTGTCTGTGTATATTGTAGAAGGTGTGTGTCTACTGTCTGTGTATATTGTAGAAGGTGTGTGTCTACTGTCTGTGTATATTGTAGAAGGTGTGTGTCTACTGTCTGTGTATATTGTAGAAGATGTGTTTACTGTCTGTGTATATTGTAGAAGGTGTGTGTCTACTGTCTGTGTATTTTGTAGAAGGTGTGTGTCTACTGTCTGTGTATATTGTAGAAGGTGTGTGTCTACTGTCTGTGTATATTGTAGAAGGTGTGTGTCTACTGTCTGTGTATATTGTAGAAGGTGTGTGTCTACTGTCTGTGTATATTGTAGAAGGTGTGTGTCTACTGTCTGTGTATATTGTAGAAGGTGTGTTTACTGTCTGTGTATTTTGTAGAAGGTGTGTGTCTACTGTCTGTGTATATTGTAGAAGATGTGTGTCTACTGTCTGTGTACATTGTAGAAGGTGTGTTTACTGTCTGTGTATTTTGTAGAAGGTGTGTGTCTACTGTCTGTGTATATTGTAGAAGGTGTGTGTCTACTGTCTGTGTATATTGTAGAAGGTGTGTGTCTACTGTCTGTGTATATTGTAGAAGGTGTGTGTGTACTGTCTGTGTATATTGTAGAAGATGTGTGTCTACTGTCTGTGTATATTGTAGAAGGTGTGTGTCTACTGTCTGTGTATATTGTAGAAGGTGTGTGTCTACTGTCTGTGTATATTGTAGAAGATGTGTGTCTACTGTCTGTGTATATTGTAGAAGGTGTGTGTCTACTGTCTGTGTATATTGTAGAAGGTGTGTGTCTACTGTCTGTGTATATTGTAGAAGGTGTGTGTCTACTGTCTGTGTATTTTGTAGAAGGTGTGTGTCTACTGTCTGTGTATATTGTAGAAGATGTGTGTCTACTGTCTGTGTATATTGTAGAAGGTGTGTGTCTACTGTCTGTGTATATTGTAGAAGATGTGTGTCTACTGTCTGTGTATATTGTAGAAGGTGTGTGTCTACTGTCTGTGTATATTGTAGAAGGTGTGTGTCTACTGTCTGTGTATATTGTAGAAGGTGTGTGTCTACTGTCTGTGTATATTGTAGAAGATGTGTTTACTGTCTGTGTATATTGTAGAAGATGTGTGTCTACTGTCTGTGTATATTGTAGAAGGTGTGTGTCTACTGTCTGTGTATATTGTAGAAGGTGTGTGTCTACTGTCTGTGTATATTGTAGAAGATGTGTGTCTACTGTCTGTGTATATTGTAGAAGGTGTGTGTCTACTGTCTGTGTATATTGTAGAAGGTGTGTGTCTACTGTCTGTGTATATTGTAGAAGATGTGTGTCTACTGTCTGTGTATATTGTAGAAGATGTGTTTACTGTCTGTGTATATTGTAGAAGGTGTGTGTCTACTGTCTGTGTATTTTGTAGAAGGTGTGTGTCTACTGTCTGTGTATATTGTAGAAGATGTGTTTACTGTCTGTGTATATTGTAGAAGGTGTGTGTCTACTGTCTGTGTATATTGTAGAAGGTGTGTGTCTACTGTCTGTGTATATTGTAGAAGATGTGTGTCTACTGTCTGTGTATATTGTAGAAGATGTGTGTCTACTGTCTGTGTATATTGTAGAAGGTGTGTGTCTACTGTCTGTGTATATTGTAGAAGGTGTGTGTCTACTGTCTGTGTATATTGTAGAAGGTGTGTGTCTACTGTCTGTGTATATTGTAGAAGATGTGTTTACTGTCTGTGTATATTGTAGAAGATGTGTTTACTGTCTGTGTATATTGTAGAAGATGTGTTTACTGTCTGTGTATATTGTAGAAGGTGTGTGTCTACTGTCTGTGTATTTTGTAGAAGGTGTGTGTCTACTGTCTGTGTATATTGTAGAAGGTGTGTGTCTACTGTCTGTGTATATTGTAGAAGGTGTGTGTCTACTGTCTGTGTATATTGTAGAAGATGTGTTTACTGTCTGTGTATATTGTAGAAGGTGTGTGTCTACTGTCTGTGTATTTTGTAGAAGGTGTGTGTCTACTGTCTGTGTATATTGTAGAAGGTGTGTGTCTACTGTCTGTGTATATTGTAGAAGATGTGTGTCTACTGTCTGTGTATATTGTAGAAGGTGTGTGTCTACTGTCTGTGTATTTTGTAGAAGGTGTGTGTCTACTGTCTGTGTATATTGTAGAAGGTGTGTGTCTACTGTCTGTGTATATTGTAGAAGATGTGTGTCTACTGTCTGTGTATATTGTAGAAGGTGTGTGTCTACTGTCTGTGTATATTGTAGAAGGTGTGTGTCTACTGTCTGTGTATATTGTAGAAGATGTGTTTACTGTCTGTGTATATTGTAGAAGGTGTGTGTCTACTGTCTGTGTATATTGTAGAAGGTGTGTGTCTACTGTCTGTGTATTTTGTAGAAGGTGTGTGTCTACTGTCTGTGTATATTGTAGAAGATGTGTGTCTACTGTCTGTGTATATTGTAGAAGGTGTGTGTCTACTGTCAGTGTATTTTGTAGAAGGTGTGTGTCTACTGTCTGTGTATATTGTAGAAGATGTGTGTCTACTGTCTGTGTATATTGTAGAAGGTGTGTGTCTACTGTCTGTGTATATTGTAGAAGGTGTGTGTCTACTGTCTGTGTATATTGTAGAAGGTGTGTGTCTACTGTCTGTGTATATTGTAGAAGGTGTGTGTCTACTGTCTGTGTATATTGTAGAAGGTGTGTGTCTACTGTCTGTGTATATTGTAGAAGATGTGTGTCTACTGTCTGTGTATATTGTAGAAGGTGTGTGTCTACTGTCTGTGTATATTGTAGAAGGTGTGTGTCTACTGTCTGTGTATATTGTAGAAGATGTGTGTCTACTGTCTGTGTATATTGTAGAAGGTGTGTGTCTACTGTCTGTGTATATTGTAGAAGGTGTGTGTCTACTGTCTGTGTATATTGTAGAAGGTGTGTGTGTACTGTCTGTGTATATTGTAGAAGATGTGTGTCTACTGTCTGTGTATATTGTAGAAGGTGTGTGTCTACTGTCTGTGTATATTGTAGAAGGTGTGTGTCTACTGTCTGTGTATATTGTAGAAGATGTGTGTCTACTGTCTGTGTATATTGTAGAAGGTGTGTGTCTACTGTCTGTGTATATTGTAGAAGGTGTGTGTCTACTGTCTGTGTATTTTGTAGAAGGTGTGTGTCTACTGTCTGTGTATATTGTAGAAGGTGTGTGTCTACTGTCTGTGTATATTGTAGAAGGTGTGTGTCTACTGTCTGTGTATATTGTAGAAGGTGTGTGTCTACTGTCTGTGTATATTGTAGAAGGAGTGTCTACTGTCTGTGTATATTGTAGAAGGTGTGTGTCTACTGTCTGTGTATATTGTAGAAGGTGTGTGTCTACTGTCTGTGTATATTGTAGAAGGTGTGTGTCTACTGTCTGTGTATATTGTAGAAGGAGTGTCTACTGTCTGTGTATATTGTAGAAGGTGTGTGTCTACTGTCTGTGTATATTGTAGAAGGTGTGTGTCTACTGTCTGTGTATATTGTAGAAGGTGTGTGTCTACTGTCTGTGTATATTGTAGAAGGTGTGTGTCTACTGTCTGTGTATATTGTAGAAGATGTGTGTCTACTGTCTGTGTATATTGTAGAAGGTGTGTGTCTACTATCTGTGTATTTTGTAGAAGGTGTGTGTATACTGTTTGTGTATATTGTAGAAGGTGTGTGTCTACTGTCTGTGTATTTTGTAGAAGGTGTGTGTCTACTGTCTGTGTATTTTGTAGAAGGTGTGTGTCTACTGTCTGTGTATTTTGTAGAAGGTGTGTGTCTACTGTCAGTGTATTTTGTAGAAGGTGTGTGTCTACTGTCAGTGTATTTTGTAGAAGGTGTGTGTCTACTGTCTGTGTATTTTGTAGAAGGTGTGTGTCTACTGTCAGTGTATTTTGTAGAAGGTGTGTGTCTACTGTCAGTGTATTTTGTAGAAGGTGTGTGTCTACTGTCTGTGTATTTTGTAGAAGGTGTGTGTCTACTGTCAGTGTATTTTGTAGAAGGTGTGTGTCTACTGTCTGTGTATTTTGTAGAAGATGTGTGTCTACTGTCTACTGCAGCAGCATCCTCTGCGTCAGAACAGTGAATTACAACCACTGACTGAGTTACCTGGCAGACACAGAAGAGGGCCATTTGGCCATTGTCTTACGTCAGATAGCGCGACGACTCCTTCTGCACTCATAGATAGTTCATGGCAATGCGGTCGGAAGACAATGCCATTAGGTTAAACACCTCTGTTTCTGTCTGAGGGGTGTGTGTCGGTGCCTAACTTTTGCCCTCACCTCTCCTCCCTACAGGTGAGTAACCATGGAATCCACTCACCTCCTGGACGGCTCCAAGAAACGGGTGAAGATCCACCCTCACACCGTCACCGCCAAGTACGCCCCACACACACCCCACACACACACACACTTCCCCCAGCCCGGAGACGAGGGCTACGATGACGCTCCCTCCTTCGAGGACTTCGGCTCCTTCCTGGAGGAGACCTCGGACAAGAAACAGCTGACAGGAACCCGGAAGTGGACAGGAAAGGCTGGCACTCTGTTTGGAGGGAAGGACAAAAATAAAGACACACCCCCTAGACCTCCCATGGGGGGAGGCGAGGGGGGGGTGGAGGGAGGAGGGAAGGGTGCAGGAGGGGGAGTAGGGGAGCAGCTAGCGAGTTTCAGTGAGGCGTCTGTCTCTGCGTCTCGGCTCACGTGGGCCAGTGTGGTCTTGGCGGGGCTGGCTCACGGCTGTGTGTGTGTTCTGACGCGCCTGGCCGCCTCACGCTTTAACCTCCCACCCTTAACTCTCCTCTTGGTACGATCCATCCTCCAGCTGCTCTATGGGACTGTACCAATGAAACGGGCGGAGACGGCCTTTGGCTCAAAGGGCTATCGGCGGAAGCTGCTCCTGTACGGTCTGACTCACTCCTTCTCCCTCTGCTGCGCTTACTCGTCCTTATCCTTCGTCTCCCTCGGGGACGACGAGGCCGTGTTGACAACCTGGCGCCTGGCGACCACCATCCTGTCAGCCACTCTGGCGTTGTTGCTCCTGGACGAGCGGCTGGGATTGGTGGACCTGGTCACCGTAGCGACAGGCGTGTTAGGACTGGGTCTGGCGCTAGTTCCTAACCCAACAGGGCTGGATGAGAACAACAACGGGACCGGGTCAGGGATACCCAATGGGATTATTCCCAATGGTGCGACACCGGCACAACAGTCGGCCCAGTTCTGGCGGGAAGCGTTTGGTTGGTCCCTGTCTGTTCTAGCAGGACTATGGATGTCTCTGGCTCTAGTAATGTACCGCTCTCTGAAGGAACGGGTCAGTGTCGGCACCGCTCTGTTCACTGTCAGTTGGACCGGCTGTCTGAGCACCGCAGTCTCCATGCTTCTCCTCCAACAGGGGCCAGTGTGGCCGGCCAGTCTCCAGGCTTGGTGCGTCGTCCTGGGGGTAGCTGTGTGCTCTGCTGGGGGGTTCGTGGGGGTGACCCATGGCCTCACCCGACTTCACCCAGCTTTGGTGTCTGGAACACAGGGTCTGGAAGTACCGGTCGCTATGATGCTGGAGATTGCTGTTGTGCCATTGGTTCCCTCAGTGTGTGAGGTCATAGGGGGTGTGGTGGTGGTGGTGAGCGTGGGTTGGCTTGTTACAGTGAAGCTCCTCCCCTCTCGAGGAAGTGGGAGGAAACAGAGAGAAGAGTACGAAGAGATCCTGGACTCGCCAATTAAATAACACGCACACACACACACACACACACACACACACAAAAGCACATGCAAGGAGAAATGCACGCACAAAAATTCTGGACTTGCCAATCAAATAGACCACTCCCCGTCTATCTATGTTTCTGTCTCTCTCTCTCTCTGTCTCTCTCTCGCTCTCTCTCTCTGAGGTCAGTATGTATATAAGAGGACTCTATGGTGAATGTTAATGCTTGAGCTAAAATAGCTGTCTTTAACCACAGATCTAGAATCAGATACACCAACTCCAATCCTTACCTTAACCATTAGGAGGTGTCAAAATATCTGACCCTGTATCAGTGGTTAGGGAAAACATCTACCTACTCCAATGTGAATAGTAAATATATCTATTTTGTGTTGTTGTTGTAAAGTTCCAATACTGTGTTTTCTTACTGGCTGTTGTGATAGTGTGATGTCATATTAAAACCTCAGTGTGTTACTGTGATTTGCTCTCTCCTACTGACTGTGTGTGTGTGTGTGTGTGTGTGTGTGTGTGTGTGTGTGTGTGTGTGTGTGTGTGTGTGTGTGTGTGTGTGTGTGTGTGTGTGTGTGTGTGTGTGTGTGTGTGTGTGCGTGTGTGTGTGTGTGTGTGTGTGTGTTGGCTGAGTTTCGCATGGTAAAGTGTCAGTGACTATGCTAGCCAGCCAGCAAGGTGGTCAATGCCAACTATAGAAACAGACAGACAGACAGAGGGGGGGGGGGGGGGGGGGGCAGCCATCCAGCCAGGGTGAGGGTGAGAAAAAGAAGGGTGCAAGAGGAGAATGATGGGAGAGAGGAGGATGGAAGAGAGCAGGATGGGAGAGAGCAGGGTGGGAGAGAGGATGATGGGAGAGAGGAGGTTGGGAGAGAGCAGGATGGGAGAGAGGATGATGGGAGAGAGGAGGATGGGAGAGAGCAGGATGGGAGAGAGCAGGGTGGGAGAGAGGATGATGGGAGAGAGGAGGTTGGGAGAGAGCAGGATGGGAGAGAGCAGGGTGGGAGAGAGGATGATGGGAGAGAGGAGGTTGGGAGAGAGCAGGATGGGAGAGAGGATGATGGGAGAGAGGAGGATGGGAGAGAGCAGGATGGGAGAGAGCAGGGTGGGAGAGAGGATGATGGGAGAGAGGAGGAGGGGAGAGAGCAGGATGGGAGAGAGGATGATGGGAGAGAGGAGGATGGGAGAGAGCAGGATGGGAGAGAGGATGATGGGAGAGAGCAGGGTGGGAGAGAGGATGATGGGAGAGAGGAGGTTGGGAGAGAGCAGGATGGGAGAGAGCAGGGTGGGAGAGAGGATGATGGGAGAGAGGAGGTTGGGAGAGAGCAGGATGGGAGAGAGGATGATGGGAGAGAGGAGGATGGGAGAGAGCAGGATGGGAGAGAGCAGGGTGGGAGAGAGGATGATGGGAGAGAGGATGATGGGAGAGAGCAGGGTGGGAGAGAGGATGATGGGAGAGAGGAGGTTGGGAGAGAGCAGGATGGGAGAGAGGATGATGGGAGAGAGGAGGATGGGAGAGAGCAGGATGGGAGAGAGGATGATGGGAGAGAGCAGGGTGGGAGAGAGGATGATGGGAGAGAGGAGGTTGGGAGAGAGCAGGATGGGAGAGAGGATGATGGGAGAGAGGAGGAGGGGAGAGAGCAGGGTGGGAGAGAGGAGGATGGGAGAGAGGAGGATGGGAGAGAGCAGGATGGGAGAGAGGAGGATGGGAGAGAGGAGGATGGGAGAGAGCAGGGTGGGAGAGAGGAGGATGGGAGAGAGACGGGTGGGAGAGAGGAGGATGGGAGAGAGACGGGTGGGAGAGAGGAAGAGGGGGAGTGTATCTATCCATCTGATAGCAGCTGTATGTGAGTGGAAGCTGTGATTAAGACTAATAACAACCTCCCCTCTCCTCTCGTCTCCTCTCGTCATCTCTCCTCGTCTCCTCTCGTCATCTCTCCTCTCCTCTCGTCATCTCTCGTCTCCTCTCCTCTCGTCATCTCTCCTCTCCTCTCGTCTCGTCTATCATTGTGTCAGGTCACAATGCATGTAAACCAGGATGGTGGGATTCACATACCTTGAACCCTGTGACATTTTGAAACTAGTTCTTGAAGAAAAGAGAGAAAAGCTGACAGTGTCCAAACACACCCTCCTCCTACTAGCCTCCCCTCCAGCTGGCTGCTATTTTATATGGAAAACTCTCTTCATGTCACCCACACACACACCAGCACGCACCGACACACACACACACACACACACACACACACACACACACACACACACACACACACACACACACACACACACACACACACACACACACACACACACACACACACACACTGATGAATGAAGTTCTGTGGCAGCAGGAGAAATCGCAGTTTCTGTGTTATAAGTCTGGCAAAACTTCAAAAATCCTAAACAGTTTATTAAAAGTGTATAAACTGAGTAATGACAAACAGGACTGTGTCTGATTATAGCTGAGATGTCAACAGTATCTGAGACACTCCTGTTATTGTCCACAATGTCCATGATCACAAGTTTTTCCCTGCTAAAGATGGTGGGTGTATAACTTAAGACAGGAGGAACCCTTTCCACCAATTAAAAAGTTTAACAAATCTTTATTTCACTTAGACAATTAGAGTCACAGAGCATTTCCTTTAATTATACAGAATTAAAAAGAATACTAAACATATTTCAAGGCGATTGTTTTGCTTTACTAATGTATAAAAAGGTGATATGTTAGTGTGCAAAATTTCAATAAGTTTATATTTTAGTTTTAATTCAGTCCCTTTAATTTCTCCTCGTCTTTTTTATCCTTCGTTCCCTACAGAGGATATTAGGCCCAGCTGGGTCGGCACCTTCTGCTTTTCCATCGCTATAGCAACCAGAGGCCGCTCAATCTTTCCCGGGTCCGATGATGGCGATGATGTCACTTCCTGTTTCTTTGTGCTTAACGAGAACAGCTTCATGCCCAAACCAAGTCCGAGACCCGCCTCTATAGTGCCAGGCTTCGTCCCTATTGGTCCACCTCTCCCACTAAGCCCCTCCCCTAAACCCAACCCATTCTCTTTATGCCCTGTCCTGATTGGCTCTGCTTCTCTATGCCCGGCTCCTATTGATCCAGCCCCTTCTGTCACCTCCCCTCTCAGCTTACTCTCCTCCAATCGATGTAGTCTATGGTTCTGCTCTTTGCTGTTCTGAAGGAGATGATGTAACACAGCCATCATCCTCCCATAACTTTCTGCTTCCTCCTGTCTGATCTGCTGTAGTGAAGAATTCATCCTCCCCTCTCGTTCTGTTACCTCCTCCTTCAGCTCCACTAGGCCTCGATGGAGCCTGGGGCTCGCCTGCTCCCGGCAAACTGCCTCGATGGCGGGCAGGCACTGCTGGCAGACTCCCGGGGCTCCACAGCGTTGCTCCAGGGCTTCCATCAGCATCATCTCCCTCTGGTGGGAGTCCTCCAGAGCCACGAAGAGTTTGTTCCAGCGAGAGAGCTCTGTAGCCTGGCAGGTAGTCACAGGGGAGTCCCCTGGAGGGAGAGAGAACCAGACACCACACTGTCAATCCACAGTCAGCCATACAGGCCACCTCTAGAATGTAGGTCTCAGGTGAACAAGTGAAACAGAGAGCGAAAAGGGGGAGCAGGTCAAGGAGAGAAACCAAGAGACAAAAGAACAAGGGAAGAAATGAAGGAGTGAAAGAGAGAGACGTACCGTCCTGTTGGTCCTGTGTAATCTCGTTTTCGTAGTTGTCTGCGTAGTTCACTTCATATTCCTCTGTGTTCACACACACCGACACACACACACAGCAGAGCACACACACCACATGCCAGACCCTGTTCACCAACATGCTGTCGCTTCGAGTCTGTGTGTGTGGAAGAAAGTGTGAATGTGAGTGTGTATGTATGTAAATGTGAGTGTGTATGTATGTAAATGTGAGTGTGTATGTATGTAAAAGCAAACTGTTCCAGAAAAAAACGTCCCGTTGCCAGTGGTACTCCAGAGGTCTTGTGCTGTATTCTCTCTCTAGTTGACTAGACTGAGCCCACAATTGTCTGGGCTGACTGTTATACACCAGGAGAAGGGGAGGAGAGAGGGAGGAGAGAAAAGGGGGATACAGTGGGGGAGGGCGTGTGAGTAATGCTTCTGTGGAGGGTGCATGTTACACCACCATGCTACCACCTGTACTGTGAGGGAGGGGCCATCTGCAGGGTGGAGTGGTGCCACTGGTGGCACTTTTACAGCAGGACACACCTGCACAGAGAGGAAAAGAGAAAGAGAGAGGAAGAGAGAGAGCGACAGTGAGAGAGAGACAGAGAGACAGAGAGACAGAGAGAGAGAGAGAGAGAGAGAGAGAGAGAGAGAGAGAGAGAGAGAGAGAGAGAGAAGAAGAGAGAGAGGGAGAGACAGATAGAGAGAAGAAGAGAGAGAGGGAGAGAGAGAGAGATAGAGAGAGGGAGAGATAGAGAGAGAGAGAGAGAAGAGAGAGAGGGAGAGACAGATAGGGAGAGAGAGAAGAAGAGAGAGAGGGAGAGACAGATAGAGAGAGAGAGAGAGAAGAAGAGAGAGAGGGAGAGACAGATAGAGAGAGAGAGAGAGAAGAAGAGAGAGAGGGAGAGACAGAGAGAGAGAGAGAGAGAGAAGAAGAGAGAGAGGGAGAGACAGAGAGAGAGAGAGAGAGAGAGAAGAAGAGAGAGAGGGAGAGACAGATAGAGGGAGAGAGATATAGAAAGGGAGAGAGAGAGGGAGAGAGAGAGAGATAGAGAGAGATAGAGAGAGAGAGAGAGAGAGAGAGAGAGAGAGAGAGAGAGAGAGAGGGAGAGAGATAGAGAGAGGGAGAGAGAGAGAGAGAGAGAGAGAGAGAGAGAGAGGGAGAGAGATAGAGAGAGGGAGAGAGAGACAGAGAGACAGAGAGAGGGATAGAGAGAGAGAGAGAGAGACAGAGAGAGAGAGAGAGAGAGAGAGAGAGAGAGAGGGAGAGAGATAGAGAGAGGGAGAGAGAGAGACAGAGAGACAGAGAGAGGGAGAGAGAGAGAGAGAGAGAGACAGAGAGACAGATAGAGGGATGCTGAGAAAGAGAAACAAATATGTTACACCTGCTGATCCCAGAAGGGACTTTAACAGCCACAAACCACAAAGTTAAATATGTCAGTGTCTACCTCCTCCCTTGGCCTGCAGGTCATCACATTGCTAACAGGGGAAACACATTTACCAGCAGATGTGTGTTAACACCCTGCTGACCACACCATGTCTGTCTGGGGAGGAACATGTCTGTCTGGGGTGGAACATGTCTGTCCTCTAACAAGGGGGTGGAACATGTCTGTCCTCTAACAAGGGGGTGGAACATGTCTGTCCTCTAACAAAGGGGTGGAACATGTCTGTCCTCTAACAAGGGGGTGGAACATGTCTGTCCTCTAACAAGGGGGTGGAACATGTCTGTCTGGGGTGGAACATGTCTGTCCTCTAACAGGGGGGTGGAACATGTCTGTCTGGGGTGGAACATGTCTGTCCTCTAACAGGGGGGTGGAACATGTCTGTCCTCTAACAGGGGGGTGGAACATGTCTGTCCTCTAACAGGGGGGTGGAACATGTCTGTCTGGGGTGGAACATGTCTGTCCTCTAACAGGGGGGTGGAACATGTCTGTCTGGGGTGGAACATGTCTGTCCTCTAACAGGGGGGTGGAACATGTCTGTCTGGGGTGGAACATGTCTGTCCTCTAACAGGGGGGTGGAACATGTCTGTCCTCTAACAAGGGGGTGGAACATGTCTGTCCTCTAACAGGGGGGTGGAACATGTCTGTCCTCTAACAGGGGGGTGGAACATGTCTGTCCTCTAACAGGGGGGTGGAACATGTCTGGCCTCTAACAGGGGGGAGGAACATGTCTGTCCTCTAACAAAGGGGGTGGAACATGTCTGTCCTCTAACAAAGGGGTGGAACATGTCTGTCCTCTAACAGGGGGGTGGAACATGTCTGTCCTCTAACAAGGGGGTGGAACATGTCTGTCCTCTAACAGGGGGGAGGAACACGTCTATCCTCTAACAGGGGGGAGGAACACGTCTATCCTCTAACAGGGGGGGAGGAACATGTCTATCCTCTAACAGGGGGGAGGAACATGTCTATCCTCTAACAGGCGGGTGGAACATGTCTGTCCTCTAACAGGGGGGTGGAACATGTCTGTCCTCTAACAGGGGGGTGGAACATGTCTGTCCTCTAACAGGGGGGTGGAACATGTCTGTCCTCTAACAGGGGGGTGGAACATGTCTGTCCTCTAACAGGGGGGTGGAACATGTCTGTCCTCTAACAGGGGGGTGGAACATGTCTGTCCTCTAACAGGGGGGTGGAACATGTCTGTCCTCTAACAGGGGGGTGGAACATGTCTGTCCTCTAACAGGGGGGTGGAACATGTCTGGCCTCTAACAGGGGGGAGGAACATGTCTGTCCTCTAACAGGGGGGTGGAACACCTCTGGCCTCTAACAGGGGAGAGGAACATGTCTATCCTCTAACAGGGGGGAGGAACATATCTATCCTCGAACAGGGGGGAGGAACATGTCTGGCCTCTAACAGGGGGGAGGAACATGTCTATTCTCTAACAGGGGGGAGGAACATGTCTGGCCTCTAACAGGGGAGAGGAACATGTCTATCCTCTAACAGGGGGGAGGAACACGTCTATCCTCTAACAGGGGGGAGGAACACGTCTGTCCTCTAACAGGGGGGTGGAACATGTCTGTCCTCTAACAGGGGGGTGGAACATGTCTGTCCTCTAACAAGGGGGTGGAACATGTCTGTCCTCTAACAGGGGGGAGGGCATCCTAACATCCACTACTAAGAATTGGAGAGTGAGAGAGAGAAAGAGAGACAGAGGGAGAGAGAAACAGAGGGAGAGAGAAACAGAGGGAGATAGAAACAGAGGGAGAGAGAAACAGAGGGAGAGAGAAAGAGAGGGAGAGAAACAGAGGGAGAGAGGGAGACACCCGGTTGGATAGACCAGAGGAAGGGAGACGCTAAGAATATGACTTAAAACAATAACAACAGTCATATAAAACGACACAACTTAATGAGTGAGTAAAACCGTGCTATTAATAGCCCAGTGACCTCAGGCATTGTTAACATATAAATGAGTTGTTCAACGTTGTGATTTGGGCCTTTGCCTTTGGTCTTTAACGCTGAGGGATGGAGAGAGGGAGCAGTGTACAGCTCAGTATAGTGTATGATTTAGCATTGTTTCTGGTGTATTGTCACTTAGTAAATCTGGCTCATAATGATAACCCTTAGATCTTTAGATCTGTGCTTTACAAAGGATGTGTGATTCTTCTCCCCTTTTCAAGATGTGTTTATTGATCGTAAGAGGAGCCTTTGTGGCTCCACGAGGCCCTGACATACAAACTCTTCTTCACATGAGACCATTACAGTATTTCTGATGTTCTCACACAGTGAAAAGCAGGAAGCCACTGAAGATGTTTTGATTATATGTGTTATCATAGAGCCGGAAGCTCGCAGGGAGACGCATGTACACCACGTCTCCCTCCTCCAGCTCCAGAATGACTCCATTAGATAAATGGACCCAGTATCCGTGGCTATTGTAATGATAGTTAGACATGATCGCCTGCCCATTCTTTAACATGGATATACCCATGTAATCTGAACCACGCCCATGTTGAGCAGCGGTGAATCGGATGTAGTAGACTCCTCTCACTGGTGCTGTGAAGGCACCTGCAGCAGAGGACAAGAAGAGAAGGGTCAACTCTTTACTTTTCTCCACTTCAATTCTGGCACACGGAACAACACCTCTGGACAGAAATAGGTATCTTACCTGTAATCGGGTCGTAGGCCTTGCCGATGTTAGTGATGACTCTGGTGTAGACCAGGTTGTTGTCAGTATTGAAGGGACCTATGGGTCGTTTACCGTTCAAACCAGCAGCAGAGAAAGCCACTTTTGGTCTGAATTCAGGAGAGAAAACACACAGTCCCATTTAGAGAGCGTCCACTCTGTTCTGTCCCCACGGTGATGGTTCAGTGGAATGCTCCGTGACTGAAACAACAACAGGGAGATACGTTCTGTTCTGTCCCCACGGTGACGGTTCAGTGGAATGCTCCGTGACTGAAACAACAACAGGGAGATACGTTAGATGTGGGCCATGTGAGCTGTAGTTCTTCTCTCAACGGCCGGGTCTGGATCTTTCATTACCTGTGTTCTGTCTCTTCAGTTCCTCAACATCATTCTTCGTGATGGTCAGCTCTCTCTCGCTAGCTCTCAGTCTGGCCTCCAGGGCTGAAGAAGATCAAAGACACACCAATATTCCACCAGCAAAATATGAAATATGTTTTGTGGTTTAGTAAAGATATTGATTCAACTAATATATACAGAACAAAAATATAAACATGCAACATGTAAAGTGTTGGTCCCATGTTTCATGAGCTGAAATAAAAGATCCCAGAAATGTTCCATACGCACAAAAAGCTTATTTCTCCCAAATGTTGTCCACAAATCTGTTAACATCCCTGTTAGTGAGCATTTCTCCTTTACCAAGATAATCCATCCACCTGACAGGTGTGGCATATATAAACTCCCTTTTTCAGGACCCTGTTTTTCAAAGATAATTAGTTAAAATCCAAATAACTTCACAGATCTTCATTGTAAAGGGTTTAATCACTGTTTCCCATGCTTGTTCAATGAACCATAAACAATTAATGAACATGCACCTGTGGAACGGTCGTTAAGACACTAACAGCTTACAGACGGTAGGCAATTAAGGTCACAGTTATGAAAACTTAGGATACTAAAGAGGCCTTTCTACTGACTCTGAAAAACACCAAAAGAAAGATGCCCAGGGTCCCTGCTCATCTGCGTGAACATGCCTTAGGCATGCTGCAAGGAGGCATGAGGACTGCAAATGTGGCCAGGGCAATAAATTGCAATGTCCGTACTGCGAGACGCCCAAGACAGCGCTACAGGGAGACAGGACGGACAGCTGATCGTCCTCGCAGTGGCATACCACGTGTAACAACACCTGCACAGGATCGGTACATCCGAACATCACACTGCGGGACAGGTACAGGATGGCAACAACAACTGCAAGAGTTACACCAGGAACACACAATCCCTCCATCAGTGCTCAGACTGTCCGCAATAGGCTGAGAGAGGCTGGACTGAGGGCTTGTAGGCCTGTTGTAAGGCAGGTCCTCACCAGACATCCCCGGCAACAACGTCGCCTATGGGCACAAACCCATCGTCTCTGGACCAAACAGGACTGGCAAAAAGTGCTCTTCACTGACGAGTCGCGGTTCTGTCTCACCAGGGGTGATGATCGGATTCGCGCTTATCGTCGATGGAATGAGCGTTACACCGAGGCCTGTACTCTGGAGCGGGATTGATTTGGAGGTGGAGGGTCCGTCATGGTCTGGGGTGGTGTGTCACAGCATCATCGGACTGAGTTTGTTGTCATTGCAGGCAATGTCAATGCTGTGCGTTACAGGGAAGACATCCTCCTCCCTCATGTGGTACCCTTCCTGCAGGCTCATCCTGACATGATCCTCCAGCATGACAATACCACCAGCCATACTGCTCATTCTGTGCGTGATTTCCTGCAAGACAGGAATGTCAGTGTTCTGCCATGGCCAGCTCTCTGCCAAGAGCCCAGATCTCAATCCCATTGAGCACGTCTGGGACCTGTTGGATCCGAGGGAGAGGGCTAGGGCTATTCCTCCCAGAAATGTCCAGGAACTTGCAGGTGCCTTGGTGGAAGAGTAGGGTAACATCTCACAGCAAGAACTGGCAAATCTGGTGCAGTCCATGAGGAGGAGATGCACTGCAGTACTTAATGCAGCTGGTGGCCACACCAGATACTGACTGTTACTTTTGATTTTGACTCCCCCTTTCAATTTCTGTTAGTCACATGTCTGCGGAACTTGTTCAGTTTATGTCTCAGTTGTTGAATCTTGTTATGTTCATACAAATATTTACAAATGTTAAGTTTGCTGAAAATAAACGCAGTTGACAGTGAGAGGACATATCTTTTTTTGCTGAGTTTAGAAGCTGATTAAACAGCATGATCATTACACAGGTGCACCTTGTGCTGGGGACAATAAAAGGCCACTCTAAAATGTGCAGTTTTGGCAAATAACACAATGCCACAGATGTCTCAAGTTTTGATGCTGACTGCAGGAATGTCCACCAGAGCTGTTGCAAGAGAATTGAATGTTAATTTCTCTACCATGAGCCACCTCCAATGTCGTTTTAGAGAATTTGGCAGCACGTCCAACCGGTCTCACATCGAACATGTGTAACAACGCCTGCCCATGACCTCCACATCCGGCTTCTTCTTCATCTGCGGGATCGTCTGAGACCAGCCACCCGGACAGCTGATGAAACTGAGAAGTATTTCGATCTGTAATAAAGCCCTTTTGTGCGGAAAAAAACAAATTCTGATTGGCTGGGCCTGGATTCCCAGTGGGCTGGCTCCCAAGTGGGTGGGCCTATGCTTTCCCAGGCCCATTGGGAAAATCCATAGATTAGGGCCTAATGAATGTATTTAAATTGACTGATATCCTTATATGAACTGCAACTCAGTAGAATTGTTGAAATTGTTGTATTTATATTTCTGTTCAGTATATATAGACCAATGTTACCTGCATTCTCTTCCTCCAGTTCCGCCACTTTGGCCTTAGTGACCATCAGCTGGATTCTTAGGTCCACCACTGTGTTTCTGTTTCTCTACCTCACCCTCACAGGCTGTCCCTCTGCCCTCGATCGTCCTCAGCTTCTCTCTCTGCTCCACCACGATGGTTCCCAGGTTGTGCACCATGTCTCTCAGCGCCTTCATCTCAGTCCAGATGTCAGGGGTGGTCGTCTGTTCGTTGGTCATCTCTCCATCTGAACCTCACTCTCCTGCTCTCTCTCACTGCACTGTGTCCCTGTTGAGTGATGTCACTCTCTCTGACCCCTCCACGCTCCTCCTGAGCCCATGCCCCAGACAGACAGAACCAGCAGAGCAACAGTACCCCTCATTCTGAAACGATACCTGTTCAGATATGATGCACTTTATGAGGCTCAGACCCCCTCCTTACATACACCTCAGTTAAGCAGTACGTGTACAAGAGACACGTCATGAAAAAGTCAAGGTTAAAACAAGAACAACTGATAAGTTTCATTTTTGGGCTGGTCCGTTTTATTGATTTTGTAGAATAAATCAATAAATGTGGCTCAGCTGGTAGCGCATGGCGCTTGCAACGCCAGGGTTGTCGGTTCAATTCCCACAGGGGACCAGTACATAAAGACTATTAAATATATGCACTCACTACTGTAAGTCACTCTGTTTGCTAAATGACTTTACTATATACCTTGAGACGTCTGCACCTGTTGTTTGGTGAAGGAGCCCCTGATGTCAGCTGTGGTCACCTACCTGCTGCTAGCGGGTTAGACCACAGTGTGCTCAGTCAGACATAGAAATGATTCACCGGCTATTTTAGATGGGAATGTTTTGGTGACGTAATGTTGTCGGTCTTCCTGCACGGTCCAATAAGCATGTGTGTGTGTGTGTGTGTGTGTGTGTGTGTGTGTACATACCTGACTGTGTCCCCCTTCCTCAACAGTACATGTACAAAAGACAGGTCCCTCAGTGGAGATGTGGAAACTATGACCAGGACTTCCAGACAAGGTTCACCTCGCCACAGGTCGGCTCATGTTGTAGAAGACCGTGAGAAGTATGCAACTGTTGTTTAGTAAATGATCTCCGATACCGAACCAGAATTCTCACCTACATATAGCTTAATAAAAGTATTTACAATTGACTAACTGTACAAAATGCTATTCATAATTTAAAAAAAGTTAGCATACTATAAAATGTAATATCCCCAAACAGCGTACTAAGTAAAGCTTTGTGTGTGAGTGTGTGAGTGTGTGAGTGTGTGTGTGTGCAGATCTGGAGGTCATATTTCCTCAGCCACACAGGATACGGCTCGTCCATAAAACCTCTCACCAGGAGACCTCTCTCTGACGGGTCGGTGCTGACGGACAGGTGAAGCATTCCATAGTCACAGGAAACAGTTGTTATGAAAACCAGGAATACCGACAGCCATGGACGGATTTAAGAGTCCGACTTCTCATTTGGCTCTGATACAGGCTGAGAGAGGGCGGGTGTGCACACACAAACACAGACACACATCATAGTCTGAACAGGGTCCAGACCGGGAACACCGCAGCCATAGATTCAGAGCTCTGATAAACATCACACTGCACCAGAGCCTCATTATCAGTTTAATAATTCATTCTAAATAATGCCAGACGATCTAATATGATCAGAGTTAATAATTAAACACCATTATAATGTCACTGAAACAACCCTGCCAGGTTCAGAGACATGGAAGTCAAACCTCAATAGTTAATGTGTGTGTGTTCTGTGTCCCAGTAACCCAGAGTAACCATGTAGACCTCAGCACCAGCAGATCGAGGCGGAGCTGTCGTGTGTGTGTGTGTGTGTGTGTGTTCTGTGTCCCAGTAACCATGTAGACCTCAGCACCAGCAGATCGAGGCGGAGCTGTCGTGTGTGTGTGTGTGTGTGTTCTGTGTCCCAGTAACCCAGAGTAACCATGTAGACCTCAGCACCAGCAGATCGAGGCGGAGCTGTCGTGTGTGTGTGTGTGTGTGTTCTGTGTCCCAGTAACCCAGAGTAACCATGTAGACCTCAGCACCAGCAGATCGAGGCGGAGCTGTCGTGTGTGTGTGTGTGCGTGTGTGTTCTGTGTCCCAGTAACCCAGAGTAACCATGTAGACCTCAGCACCAGCAGATCGAGGCGGAGCTGTCGTGTGTGTGTGTGTGTGTTCTGTGTCCCAGTAACCCAGAGTAACCATGTAGACCTCAGCACCAGCAGATCGAGGCGGAGCTGTCGTGTGTGTGTGTGTGTGCGTGTGTGTTCTGTGTCCCAGTAACCCAGAGTAACCATGTAGACCTTAGCACCAGCAGATCGAGGCGGAGCTGTCGTGTGTGTGTGTGCGTGTGTGTTCTGTGTCCCAGTAACCCAGAGTAACCATGTAGACCTTAGCACCAGCAGATCGAGGCGGAGCTGTCGTGTGTGTGTGTGCGTGTGTGTTCTGTGTCCCAGTAACCCAGAGTAACCATGTAGACCATAGCACCAGCAGATCGAGGCGGAGCTGTCGTGTGTGTGTGTGCGTGTGTGTTCTGTGTCCCAGTAACCCAGAGTAACCATGTAGACCTTAGCACCAGCAGATCGAGGCGGAGCTGTCGTGTGTGTGTGTGTGTGTGTGTTCTGTGTCCCAGTAACCCAGAGTAACCATGTAGACCTCAGCACCAGCAGATCGAGGCGGAGCTGTCGTGTGTGTGTGTGTGTGTGTTCTGTGTCCCAGTAACCCAGAGTAACCATGTAGACCTCAGCACCAGCAGATCGAGGCGGAGCTGTCGTGTGTGTGTGTGTGTGTGTGTGTTCTGTGTCCCAGTAACCATGTAGACCTCAGCACCAGCAGATCGAGGCGGAGCTGTCGTGTGTGTGTGTGTGTGTGTTCTGTGTCCCAGTAACCCAGAGTAATCATGTAGACCTCAGCACCAGCAGATCGAGGCGGAGCTGTCGTGTGTGTGTGTGTGTGTATAGCTGTCCTCTCAGGCAGGGTCAATTGAAAACATCTGTAGATGGAAACATTTACACGGTTTAGCCTGGTGGGACTATATTGAAGGCCGTAAGTGTGTGTGTATGTTTAATACTATGGAATAAGCACGACATGTTGCCGTATGGAAAATGACCTCACCCTATAGAGGTGAAGGGTCACACACACACACACACATGTATTACATATGCAACAAAATGTCACCTCTCTTGATCACACAAACTGTTTTCAGATGACACAATACATCATGTAAACACAGCTGTCAGTGTTCCTCCATTTCTAAGTCTCCAAATAGACAGTCTATACCAACCATATAGATCTATACCACCATATACAGTAACCTACATGCATATACATCTAGATAACCTCCACATAGATCACCACCATGTACATACATTTAGGCTTGGATACATAACTCACTTAAAGAGTACATGGATGCTCCAATAGATACTGTTGAAGTTGGAAGTTTACATACACATTTAGTTTACATACACAGCCAAATACTTTTAAACTCAGTTTTTCACAATTCCTGACATTTAATCCAAGTAAAAAATCCCTGTTTTAGGTCAGTTAGGATCACCACTTATTTTAAGAATGTCAAATGTCAGAATAATAGTAGAGAGAATGATTTATTTCAGCTTTTATTTCTGTCATCACATTTCCAGTGGGTCAGAAGTTTACATACACTCAATTAGTATTTTGTAGCATTGCCTTTAAATTGTTTAACTTGGGTGAAACGTTTCGGGTAGCCTTCCAGAAGCTTCCCACAATAAGTTGGGTGAATTTTGGCCCATTCCTCCTGACAGAGCTGGTGTAACTGAGTCAGGTTTGTAGGCCTCCATGTTCGCACATGCTTTTTCAGTTCTCCCCACAAATTCTATAGGATTGAGGTCAGGGCTTTGTGATGGCCACTCCAATACCTTGACTTTGTTGTCCTTAAGCCATTTTGCCACAACTTTGGAAGTATGCTTGGGGTCATTGTCCATTTGGAAGACCCATTTGCGACCAAGCTTTAACTTCCTGACTGATGTCTTGAGATGTTGCTTCAATATATCCACCTAATTTTCCTCCCTCATGATGCCATCTATTTTGTGAAGTACACCAGTCCCTCCTGCAGCAAAGCACCCCCACAGCATGATGCTGCCACCCCGCGCTTCACGGTTGGGATGGTGTTCTTAGGCTTGCAAGCCTCCCCCTTTTTCCTCCAAACATAACAATGGTCATTATGGCCAAACAGTTTTTGTTTCATCAGACCAGAGGACATTTCTCCAAAAAGTACGATCTTTGTCCCCATGTGCAGTTGCAAACCGTAGTCTGGCTTTTTATGGCATTTTGGAGCAGTGGCTTCTTCCTTGCTGAGTGGCCTTTCAGGTTATGTCGATTTAGGACTCGTTTTACTGTGGATATAGATACTTTTGTACCCGTTTCCTCCAGAATCTTCACAAGGTCCTTTGCTGTTGTTCTGGGATTGATTTGCACTTTTCGCACCAAAGTACGTTCATCTCTAGGAGACAGAACGCGTCTCCTTCCTAAGCGGTATGATGGCTGCGTGGTCCCATGGTGTTCATACTTGCGTACTATTGTTTGTACAGATGAACGTGGTACCTTCAGGCGTTTGGAAATTGCTCCCAAGGATGAACCAGACTTGTGGAGGTCTACAATTTTTTTTCTGAGGTCTTGTTTTATTTCTTTTGATTTTCCCATGATGTCAAGCAGAGGCACTGAGTTTGAAGGTAGGCCTTGAAATACATCCACAAGTACACCTCCAATTGACTCAAATGACGTCAATTAGCCTATCAGAAGTTCTAAAGCCATGACATAATTTTCTGGAAATTTCCAAGCTGTTTAAAGGCACAGTCAACTTAGTGTATGTAAACTTCTGACTCACTGGAATTGTGATACAGTGAATTATAAGTTAAATAATCTGCCTGTAAACAATTGTTGGAAAAATGACTTGTGTCATGCACAAAGTAGATGTCCTAACCAACTTGCCAAAACTATAGTTTGTTAACAAGAAATTTGTGGAGTGGTTGAAAAACTAGTTTTAATGACTCCAACCTAAGTGTATGTAAACTTCCGACTTCAACTGTACATACAGGTTATGACAGGACAGTAGATATCAACATCTAAGACATCCCTACCACTGATGACTGCATAGTAGCACGTCCTCTTACTCTTCCTGGATTAGCGTGTACGCTTGTGTCCTGCTGGGTCCAACAACAACACTGGTGAATGGTCAATACAAGCCTGCTACAGTTCATAGACGGCCCCTATAGCTGTGTTGCCCTTCACCACTACGACTGAGACATTGGACCAATCTGAAGTGACACACTATTTTCCCTAGTGCACTACTTAGGTCAGAGCCTTCATTTAGAACCTAGCCATGGTAGCTGATGTTTTGGCAGAGAGGAGCTGTTCACAACTCAAACACACAATATAAACGCCCGCTATTCATACAAACAGTTCCACAGTCAGACTGTTCCTTCAGCTACAGGACCACCTGCAGGCTGACCGCTTGTCCGGCTGGTTTCTAAGGGCTGGTTGGTTGTCGACAGTTGGTTGTTTGTCGAGTTCTCGTTGGTTGTCGAGGACTCGTTGATTGTTGAGCAATCATTGGCTGCTAAGGGTTTGATGGTTTCCTGGATGCTCAAGCAAGGGTTGTCTGTTGCCTGGTTGGTTTGTAAGGGTTGGTTGGTTACCGGGTTGGTGGTTGACGACTCATTGGTTGCTAAGGGTTCGATGAGTTCCTGGTTGCTTTTCAAGGGTTGGTTTGTTGCCTGGTTGGTTGATGAGGACACATTGGTTGTTGGGGACTCATTGGTTGCCTGGTTGATTTGTAGGGGTTGGCTGGTTGCCTGGTTGTTTGTCGAGTTCTCGTTGTTTGTTGACGACTCATTGGTTGCTAAGGGCTGGCTGTTTGTCCGGTAGGTTGCTAGAGATTGGTTGGTTACCTGATTGGTTGTCGAGGGCTGGTTAGTTACCTGGTTGGTGGTCGAGGACTCATTAGTTGTTGAGAACACATTGGTTGTTGGGGACTCATTGGTTGCCTGGATGGTTTGTAGGGATTGGCTGGTTGCCTGGTTGGTTTGTAGAGGTTGGCTGGTTGCCTGGTTGGTTTGTAGGGGTTGGCTGGTGGTTTGTAGGGTTGGCTGGTTGCCTGGTTGGTTCCAAGAGGTTGGCTGGTTGCCTGGTTGGTTTGTAGGGGTTGACTGGTTGGTTTATAGAGGTTGGCTGGCGCCTCCTAGAGGTTGGCTGGTGGCCGGGTTGGTTTGTAGGGGTTGGCTGGTTGCCTGGTTGGTTTGTAGGGGTTGGCTGGTTGCCTGGTTGGTTTGTAGGGGTTGGCTGGTTGCCTGGTTGGTTTGTAGGGGTTGTCTGGTTGCCTGGTGGTTTGTAGGGGTTGGCTGGTGCCTGGTTGGTTTGTAGAGGTTGGCTGGTTGCCTGGTTGGCTTTTAGGGGTTGGCTGGTTGCCTGGTTGGTTTTTAGGGGTTGGCTGGTTGTCTGGTTGGTTTGTAGGGGTTGGCTGGTTGCCTGGTTGTTTTGCAGGGGTTGGCTGGTTGCCTGGTTGGTTTGTAGGGGTTGGCTGGTTGCCTGGTTGGTTTGTAGGGTTGGCTGGTTGCCTGGTTGGTTTGTAGAGGTTGTCCGGTGCCTGGTTGGTTTGTAGAGGTTGGCTGGTTGCCTGGTTGGTTCCTAGAGGTTGGCTGGTTGCCTGGTTGGTTTGTAGGGGTTGGCTGGTTGGTTTGTAGGGGTTGGCTGGTTGGTTTGTAGAGGTTGGCTGGTTGCCTCCTAGAGGTTGGCTGGTTGCTGGGTTGGTTTGTAGGGGTTGGCTGGTTGCCTGGTTGGTTTGTAGGGGTTGGCTGGTGGCCTGGTTGGTTTGTAGAGGTTGTCTTGTTGATTGGTTGCTTTTTAGGGGTTGGCTGGTTGCCTGGTTGCTTTTTAGGGGTTGGCTGTTTGCCTGGTTGGTTTGCAGAGGTTGGCTGGTGCCTGGTTGGTTTGTAGGGCTTGGCTGGTTGCCTGGTTGGTTCATAGGGCTTGGCTGTTTGCCTGGTTGGTTCCTAGGGGTTGGCTGGTTGCCTGGTTGGTTTGTAGGGCTTGGCTGTTTGCCTGGATGATTGAAAAGCCTAGCAGACCAAAATGGAAATAAGTTTTTGACCTTGATATGTGATTTATGTCTAATAAACTAATCTAAACTAGTTGGTTACCTGGTTGGTTATAGAGTATCCAGTGGTTGCTAAGAGTTGGCTGCTTGTTTGTCAAGGACTAGTTGGTTTTTGAGGACTCATTGGCTGCCTGGTTGGTTGCTAAGGGTTGGCTGTTTGCCTGGTTGGTTGATAGGGGTTGGCTAGTTGCCTGGTTGGCTGCCCCCGGGTTGGCTAGTTGCCTGGATGGTTGTTGAAGACTCACATGTTGCTAAGGGCTGGGTGGTTGTTAAGGGTTGGCTGTTTGCCTGGTTTGTTGCTAAGGGTTGGCTAGTTGCCTGGTTGGTTGTTGAAGAGTCACAGGTTGCTAGGGGCTGAATGGTTGCTAAGGGCAGGTTACCTGTGGAGGGTTGGTTAGTTTCTAAGTGCCAGTTGTTATTGTAGCAGATCAGAGGGGGAGCGCTACAATGAGAGAAAACAAAAAGCAGTTAACACACACACACACACACACACACACACACACACACACACACACACACACACACACACACACACACACACACACACACACACACACACACACACACACACACACACACACACACACACAGAGATACACACCTGGCCAGTTGGGTGTGTAGGTCCTGTGTGAGCTGGTAACACTGAGCGTAGTAGCTACCCTGGGCTTCTACAAAGTCATACAGACTTCTCAAATGGGCAGCCTGCAACAGACAGGGTAGAACGAGAGAGTGAGCAGGTGTCTGTGTTAATGCCAGTCTATGTTAACGTGTGTGTGTGCGTGTGTGTGTGTATGTGTGTGTGCGTGTGTGTGCGTGTGTGTGTGTGTGTGTGTGTGTGTGTGTGTTTGTGTGTGTGTGTGTGCGTGTTGGTACATACATGTGTAGTGTTGATTCCCTCCAGCAGTAGTCTGGTGATCTCTGACTGTCGGTCAAACACACACTGAGAGATCCTCAGCTCCATCTCTGCCTGAGAGACTTCCTGGGCCCACATCTGACAGCATTGGATAGAGATACATAGGCCCAACCAATGAGAAAACAGACAGAACAGGACCAACCAATGTGAAAACAGAGAGGAACAGGACCAACCAATGAGAAAACTGCTGGTCCATTTTCATCATATCGTCCAGTCTTACTGTGTTCTGCTAGCTGATGTTAAAACAAGTGTGTGGGAGTGTATATGTGAGGACTGACCTTCAGCCATCTGACTCGTAGGAAGCTGAACATGTAGGAGACATGAGCTACATACTCCTCTCCTAATGGGTTAGCATTTGGACCCTGAGAGAGAGAAAGGGAGAGAGAGAGAGAGAGAATGAGAGAGATAGATAGAGGAGAGATGAGACTTGACTTTTGATGCTGTGCATTGTTGACACTCTTGGAAACCTAAGGCACACCTCCTCTCCTGACCCAACTACGCATAAATCTTTCAAGCAACCATTGACCCTTCGTTAAAGTCTGAGTAGGTCCAATGGATAGCAACTGTCATCCAGTCTGACACATAGGACAAGCTCACGTTTAAATCGTATGAAAGCCAGTAGGGCTACGGCAAAAACAGAGTTTAAAAAAAAAAGAAATAACAAAAATGTAATGGAAAAATAATTTAACAGCGCACCAGGGGTACTTGCTACTGTGATTCCTGAAATGCAGAGCCTTTTGGAGTATTTTGAGATTCCAAAAATATAATTTGTTACATTGTTTGCTAGGTCAGCAGTAGGAGGTCAGCAGTGTGAGGTCACACAGAGGAGCTAAGAATATCCACCATATCAGCTCGCGTTGTTTGAATGAATGACAGCGGAATCTGTTTACATCTCCAGCAGCTCGTTTCTCTATTCGCGGCTTTAGGGGATGTTTTGGTGACGCCAATGGCCTGCTGCAAAGGACAATTGTCGCGCTATGACGCGAAGATTAGGTATCCCGCAAAATGTAAAACTCCCTCTGTCATGTGTGAGTGAATGCTTCATGTACAGTGCCTTGCAAAAGTATTTACCCCCTTGGCGTTTTTACTATTTTGTTGCATTACAACCTGTAATTTAAATGGATTTTAATTTGGATTTCATGTAATGGACATACACAAAATAGTCCAAATTGGTGAAGTGAAATTACTTGTTTCCCCCCAAAATAAATAATAAAACACGGAAAAGTGGTGCGTGCATATGTATTCACCCCCTTTGCTATGAAGCCCTTTGAACATCCCAGGAGCACCATTAAATCCATTATAAAAAAATTGAAAGAATATGGCACCACAACAAACCTGCCAAAAGAGGGCCGCCCACCAAAACTCACAGACCAGGCAAGGAGGGCATTAATCAGAGAGGCAACAAAGAGACCAAAGATAACCCCGAAGGAGCTGCAAAGCTCCACAGCAGAGATTGGAGTATCTGTCCATAGGACCACTTTAAGCCATACACTCCACAGAGCTGGGCTTTATGGAAGAGTGGCCAGAAAAAAGCCATTGCTTAAAGAAAAAAATAAGCAAACACATTTGGTGTTCGCCAAAAGGCATGTGGGAGACTCCCCAAACATATGGAAGAAGGTACTCTGGTCAGATGAGACTAAAATGAAGCTTTTTGGCCATCAAGGAAAATGCTATGTCTGGCACAAACCCAACACCTCGCATCACCCCAAGAACACCATCCCCACAGTGAAGCATGGTGGTGGCAGCATCATGCTGTGGGGATGTTTTTCCATTGGCAGGGACTGGGAAACTGGTCCGAATTGAAGGAATGATGTATGGCGCTAAATACAGTGAAATTCTTGATGGAAACTTGTTTCAGTCTTCCAGAGATTTGAGATTGGGACGGAGGTTCACCTTCCAGCAGGACAATGACCCTAAGCATACTGCTAAAGCAACACTCGAGTGGTTTAAGGGGAAACATTTAAATGTCTTGGAATGGACTAGTCAAAGCCCAGACCTCAATCCAATTGACAATCTATGGTAGGATTTATAGATTGCTGTATGCCAGCAGGAACCCATCCAAGGAGCCGGAGAAGTTTTGCCTTGAAGAATGGGCCAAAATCCCAGCGGCTTGATGTGCCAAGCTTATAGAGACATACCCCTAGAGACTTGCAGCTGTAATGAGATTACACACACACACCCACACACACACCCCAGCATTTCAGAAGATACAACTTTTTTATTTTATTATGGTAAAATATGCAACTGCCCCATGAAAAACATAACAATTACTCCAGATTTACAAAAACATGAAAAAGGAAAAGAACTTCATGGATAACAGAACAAGTAAAATATTGAATTTGTAAACAGTTTCTCAGAGAAGTGTGTATCACAGGTAAGGTCCCCAGCCCAGGTACATCTGACACAGTAGTTTGTCATCAGTAGCCTCTTGTATGAGGTAGTGGACGTGTCCCTCTATAGACAGAGGCAGACCCAACACCTTGTTACGACTCTTTATTACGCCCTGCAAACGCTGATCCATCTCACACACGTGGGTCTTGGCCTGGGAGGGGAGAAAGGATGTGTTAGTTAAACATTTTATATTTATTTAGAGAGTGTGTTTTATATAAACATGTCTTTATAGAGAGAGAGTGTGTTTTATATAAACATGTCTTTATAGAGAGAGTGTTTTATATAAACATGTCTTTATAGAGAGAGTGTGTTTTATATAAACATGTCTTTATAGAGAGAGTGTGTTTTATATAAACATGTCTTTATAGAGAGAGTGTGTTTTATATAAACATGTCTTTATAGAGAGAGTGTTTTATATAAACATGTCTTTATAGAGAGTGTGTTTTATATAAACATGTCTTTATAGAGAGAGTGTTTTATATAAACATGTCTTTATAGAGAGAGTGTGTTTTATATAAACATGTCTTTATAGAGAGTGTGTTTTATATAAACATGTCTTTATAGAGAGAGTGTGTTTTATATAAACATGTCTTTATAGAGAGAGTGTGTTTTATATAAACATGTCTTTATAGAGAGAGTGTGTTTTATATAAACATGTCTTTATAGAGAGAGAGTGTGTTTTATATAAACATGTCTTTATAGAGAGAGTGTGTTTTATATAAACATGTCTTCATAGAGAGAGTGTTTTATATAAACATGTCTTTATAGAGAGAGTGTGTTTTATATAAACATGTCTTTAGAGAGAGAGTGTTTTATATAAACATGTCTTTATAGAGAGTGTTTTATATAAACATGTCTTTATAGAGAGAGAGTGTTTTATATAAACATGTCTTTATAGAGAGAGTGTGTTTTATATAAACATGTCTTTATAGAGAGTGTGTTTTATATAAACATGTCTTTATAGAGAGAGTGTGTTTTATATAAACATATCTTTATAGAGAGAGTGTGTTTTATATAAACATGTCTTTATAGAGAGAGTGTTTTATATAAACATGTCTTTATAGAGAGTGTGTTTTATATAAACATGTCTTTATAGAGAGTGTGTTTTATATAAACATGTCTTTATAGAGAGAGTGTGTTTTATATAAACATGTCTTTATAGAGAGTGTGTTTTATATAAACATGTCTTTATAGAGAGTGTGTTTTATATAAACATGTCTTTATAGAGAGTGTGTTTTATATAAACATGTCTTTATAGAGAGTGTTTTATATAAACATGTCTTTATAGAGAGTGTGTTTTATATAAACATGTCTTTATAGAGAGAGTGTGTTTTATATAAACATGTCTTTATAGAGAGTGTGTTTTATATAAACATGTCTTTATAGAGAGTGTGTTTTATATAAACATGTCTTTATAGAGAGAGTGTGTTTTATATAAACATGTCTTTATAGAGAGTGTGTTTTATATAAACATGTCTTTATAGAGAGTGTGTTTTATATAAACATGTCTTTATAGAGTGTGTTTTATATAAACATGTCTTTATAGAGAGTGTGTTTTATATAAACATGTCTTTATAGAGTGTGTTTTATATAAACATGTCTTTATAGAGAGTGTGTTTTATATAAACATGTCTTTATAGAGAGTGTGTATTATATAAACATGTCTTTATAGAGAGAGTGTGTTTCATATAAACATGTCTTTATAGAGAGTGTGTTTTATATAAACATGTCTTTATAGAGAGAGTGTGTTTTATATAAACATGTCTTTATAGAGAGAGAGTGTTTTATATAAACATGTCTTTATAGAGAGAGTGTGTTTTATATAAACATGTCTTTATAGAGAGAGTGTGTTTTATATAAACATGTCTTTATAGAGAGAGTGTTTTATATAAACATGTCTTTATAGAGAGAGTGTGTTTTATATAAACATGTCTTTATAGAGAGAGTGTGTTTTATATAAACATGTCTTTATAGAGAGTGTGTTTTATATAAACATGTCTTTATAGAGAGAGTGTTTTATATAAACATTTCTTTATAGAGAGAGTGTTTTATATAAACATGTCTTTATAGAGAGAGTGTTTTATATAAACATGTCTTTATAGAGAGAGTGTGTTTTATATAAACATGTCTTTAGAGAGAGAGTGTTTTATATAAACATGTCTTTATAGAGAGTGTGTTTTATATAAACATGTCTTTATAGAGAGAGTGTGTGTTTTATATAAACATGTCTTTATAGAGAGAGTGTTTTATATAAACATGTCTTTATAGAGAGAGTGTTTTATATAAACATGTCTTTATAGAGAGAGAGTGTTTTATATAAACATGTCTTTATAGAGAGAGAGTGTTTTATATAAACATGTCTTTAGAGAGAGTGTGTTTTATATAAACATGTCTTTATAGAGAGAGTGTGTTTTATATAAACATGTCTTTAGAGAGAGTGTGTTTTATATAAACATGTCTTTATAGAGAGAGTGTTTTATATAAACATGTCTTTATAGAGAGAGTGTGTTTTATATAAACATGTCTTTATAGAGAGTGTGTTTTATATAAACATGTCTTTATAGAGAGAGAGTGTTTTATATAAACATGTCTTTATAGAGAGAGTGTGTTTTATATAAACATGTCTTTATAGAGAGAGTGTTTTATATAAACATGTCTTTATAGAGAGAGAGTGTGTTTTATATAAACATGTCTTTATAGAGAGTGTGTTTTATATAAACATGTCTTTATAGAGAGAGAGTGTGTTTTATATAAACATGTCTTTATAGATAGAGAGTGTGTTTTATATAAACATGTCTTTATAGAGAGAGTGTGTTTTATATAAACATGTCTTTATAGAGAGAGAGTGTGTTTTATATAAACATGTCTTTAGAGAGAGAGTGTTTTATATAAACATGTCTTTAGAGAGAGAGTGTTTTATATAAACATGTCTTTATAGAGAGTGTGTTTTATATAAACATGTCTTTATAGAGAGAGTGTGTTTTATATAAACATGTCTTTATAGAGAGAGAGTGTTTTATATAAACATGTCTTTATAGAGAGAGTGTGTTTTATATAAACATCAAATCAAAATCAAATCAAATTTTATTTGTCACATACACATGGTTAGCAGATGTTAATGCGAGTGTAGCGAAATGCTTGTGCTTCTAGTTCCGACAATGCAGTAATAACCAACAAGTAATCTAACCTAACAATTCCACAACTACTACCTTATACACACAAGTGTAAAGGGATAAAGAATATGTACATAAAGATATATGAATGAGTGATGGTACAGAATGGCATAGGCAAGATGCAGTAGATGGTATAGAGTACAGTATATACATATGAGATGAGTAATGTAGGGTATGTAAACATAAAGTGGCATAGTTTAAAGTGGCTAGTGATACATGTATTACATAAAGATGGCAAGATGCAGTAGATGATATAGAGTACAGTATATACATATACGATGAGTAATGTAGGGTATGTAAACATTATATTAAGTGGCATTGTTTAAAGTGGCTAGTGGTACATTTTTACATAATTTCCATCAATTCCCATTATTAAAGTGGCTGGAGTTGAGTCAGTATGTTGGCAGTGGCCACTAAATGTTAGTGGTGGCTGTTTAACAGTCTGATGGCCTTGAGATAGAAGCTGTTTTTCAGTCTCTCGGTCCCTGCTTTGATGCACCTGTACTGACCTCGCCTTCTGGATGATAGCGGGGTGAACAGGCAGTGGCTCGGGTGGTTGTTGTCCTTGATGATCTTTATGGCTTTCCTGTGACATCGGGTGGTGTAGGTGTCCTGGAGGGCAGGTAGTTTGCCCCCGGGGATGCGTTGTGCAGACCTCACTACCCTCTGGAGAGCCTTACGGTTGTGGGCGGAGCAGTTGCCGTACCAGGCGGTGATACAGCCCGACAGGATGCTCTCGATTGTGCATCTGTAGAAGTTTGTGAGTGCTTTTGGTGACAAGCCGAATTTCTTCAGCCTCCTGAGGTTGAAGAGGCGCTGCTGCGCCTTCTTCACAACGCTGTCTGTGTGGGTGGACCAATTCAGTTTGTCCGTGATGTGTACACCGAGGAACTTAAAACTTTCCACCTTCTCCACTACTGTCCCGTCGATGTGGATAGGGGGGTGCTCCCTCTGCTGTTTCCTGAAGTCCACAATCATCTCCTTTGTTTTGTTGACGTTGAGTGTGAGGTTGTTTTCCTGACACCACACTCCGAGGGCCCTCACCTCCTCCCTGTAGGCCGTCTCGTCGTTGTTGGTAATCAAGCCTACCACTGTAAGGTCGTCCGCAAACTTGATGATTGAGTTGGAGGCGTGCATGGCCACGCAGTCGTGGGTGAACAGGGAGTACAGGAGAGGGCTCAGAACGCACCCTTGTGGGGCCCCGGTGTTGAGGATTAGCGGGGTGGAGATGTTACCTACCCTCACCACCTGGGGGCGGCCCGTCAGGAAGTCCAGGACCCAGTTGCACAGGGCGGGGTCGAGACCCAGGGTCTCGAGCTTGATGACGAGTTTGGAGGGTACTATGGTGTTAAATGCTGAGCTGTAGTCGATGAACAGCATTCTCACATAGGTATTCCTCTTGTCCAGATGGGTTAGGGCAGTGTGCAGTGTGGTTGCGATTGCGTCGTCTGTGGACCTATTGGGTCGGTAAGCAAATTGGAGTGGGTCTAGGGTGTCAGGTAGGGTGGAGGTGATATGGTCCTTGACTAGTCTCTCAAAGCACTTCATGATGACGGAAGTGAGTGCTACGGGGCGGTAGTCGTTTAGCTCAGTTACCTTAGCTTTCTCTATAAACATGTCTTTATAGAGAGAGTGTGTTTTATATAAACATGTCTTTATAGAGAGAGTGTGTTTTATATAAACATGTCTTTATAGAGAAAGAGTGTTTTATATAAACATGTCTTTATAGAGAGAGTGTGTTTTATATAAACATGTCTTTATAGAGAGAGTGTTTTATATAAACATGTCTTTATAGAGAGTGTGTTTTATATAAACATGTCTTTATAGAGAGAGTGTGTTTTATATAAACATGTCTTTATAGAGAGAGTGTTTTATATAAACATGTCTTTATAGAGAGAGAGTGTTTTATATAAACATGTCTTTATAGAGAGAGTGTGTTTTATATAAACATGTCTTTATAGAGAGAGTGTTTTATATAAACATGTCTTTATAGAGAGAGAGTGTTTTATATAAACATGTCTTTATAGAGAGAGTGTTTTATATAAACATGTCTTTATAGAGAGAGTGTTTTATATAAACATGTCTTTATAGAGAGAGAGTGTTTTATATAAACATGTCTTTATAGAGAGTGTGTGTTTTATATAAACATGTCTTTATAGAGAGAGAGTGTTTTATATAAACATGTCTTTATAGAGAGAGTGTTTTATATAAACATGTCTTTATAGAGAGAGAGTGTGTTTTATATAAACATGTCTTTATAGAGAGAGTGTGTTTTATATAAACATGTCTTTATAGAGAGAGAGTGTTTTATATAAACATGTCTTTATAGAGAGAGTGTTTTATATAAACATGTCTTTATAGAGAGAGAGTGTGTTTTATATAAACATGTCTTTATAGAGAGAGAGAGTGTTTTATATAAACATGTCTTTATAGAGAGAGTGTGTTTTATATAAACATGTCTTTATAGAGAGTGTTTTATATAAACATGTCTTTATAGAGAGAGTGTGTTTTATATAAACATGTCTTTATAGAGAGAGAGTGTGTTTTATATAAACATGTCTTTATAGAGAGAGTGTGTTTTATATAAACATGTCTTTATAGAGAGTGTTTTATATAAACATGTCTTTATAGAGAGAGTGTTTTATATAAACATGTCTTTATAGAGAGAGAGTGTGTTTTATATAAACATGTCTTTATAGAGAGTGTTTTATATAAACATGTCTTTATAGAGAGTGTGTTTTATATAAACATGTCTTTATAGAGAGAGTGTTTTATATAAACATGTCTTTATAGAGAGAGAGTGTTTTATATAAACATGTCTTTATAGAGAGAGAGTGTGTTTTATATAAACATGTCTTTATAGAGTGTGTTTTATA
>NC_052346.1:14375421-14382879 GCF_016432855.1 Salvelinus namaycush
TAGTAGTCTGCTAGTAGTAGTAACAGTAGTAGTCTGCTAGTAGTAGTGGTAACAGTAGTAGTCTGATAGTTGTAGTAGTAACAGTAGTAGTCTGCTAGTAGTAGTAGTAACAGTAGTAGTCTGCTAGTAGTAGTAGTAACAGTAGTAAGAGCAGTATAATTGTGCTAGTAGTAGTAGTAGTAGTAGTAGTAGTAGTAGTAAGGCAGTATAATGTGCTAGTAGTAGCAGCAGCATTAGCAGTCGCTAGTAGTAGTAGTAGCAGTCTGCTAGTATTAGTAATAGCGTAGTAGAAAAGTACTCTGCTAGTAGTAGTAGTAGCAGTAGTAGTCTGCTAGTAGTAGTAGTAGCATGTTAGTGGTAGTAGTAGTAGTAGTAGCAGTAGTAGCATGTTAGTGGTAGTAGTAGCAGTAGTAGCATGTTAGTGGTAGTAGTAGCAGTAGTAGCATGTTAGTGGTAGTAGTAGTAGTAGTAGCAGTAGTAGCATGTTAGTGGTAGTAGTAGCAGTAGTAGCAGTAGTAGTCTGCTAGTAGTAGTAGTAGCATGTTAGTGGTAGTAGTAGTAGTAGTAACAGTAGTAGTCTGCTAGTAGTAGTAGTAACATGTTAGGGTAGTAGTTAGTAGTAGTAGTAACAGTAGTAGTCTGCTAGTAGTAGTATGTAACATGTTAGTGGTAGTAGTAGTCAGTAGTAGTAGTAGTAGTCTGTAGTAGTAGTAGTAACGTATAGTCTGCTAGTAGTAGTAGTAGTAGTAGTCTGCCTAGTAGGTAGTAGTAGTAGTAGTCTGCTAGTCGTAGTAGTAGTAGTAGTTGCTAGTAGTAGTAGTAACATGTTAGTGGAGTAGTGCAGTAGTAGCAGTAGTAGTCTGCTAGTAGTAGTAGTAGCATGTTAGTGGTAGTAGTAGTAGTAGTAACAGTAGTAGTCTGCTAGTAGTAGTAGTAACATGTTAGTGGTAGTAGTAGTAGTAGTAACAGTAGTAGTCTGCTAGTAGTAGTAGTAACATGTTAGTGGTAGTAGTAGTAGTAGTAGTAGTAGTAGTCTGCTAGTAGTAGTAGTAACAGTAGTAGTCTGCTAGTAGTAGTAGTAGTAGTAGTCTGCTAGTAGTAGTAACAGTAGTAGTCTGCTAGTAGTAGTAGTAACATGTTAGTGGTAGTAGTAGTAGTAGTAGTAACAGTAGTAGTCTGCTAGTAGTAGTAGTAACAGTAGTAGTCTGCTAGTAGTAGTAGTAGTAGTAGTCTGCTAGTAGTAGTAGTAGTAGTAGTCTGCTAGTAGTAGTAGTAACAATAGTAGTCTGCTAGTAGTAGTAGTAGTAGTAGTAGTAGTCTGCTAGTAGTAGTAGTAGTAGTAGTAGTAGTCTGCTAGTAGTAGTAGTTAGTAGTAGTAGTAGTTAGTCTGCGAGTAGTAGTAGTAGTAGTAGTCTGCTAGTAGTAGTAGTAACAGTAGTAGTCTATAGTAGTAGTAGTAGTAGTCTGCTAGTAGTGTAGTAGTAGCTGCTAGAGTAGTAGTAGTAGTAGTAGTAGTCTGTAGTAGTAGTAGTAGTAGTAGTAGTCTGCTAGTAGTATGTAGTAGTGAGTCGTAGTAGTAGTAGTAGTAGTAGTAGTAGTCTGCTAGTAGTAGTGTAGTAGAGTCTGCTAGTAGTAGTAGTAACAGTAGTAGTCTGTAGTAGTAGTAGTAGTAGTAGTCTGCTAGTAGTAGTAGTGTAGTTGCTAGTAGTAGTAGTAACAGTAGTAGTCTGCTAGTAGTAGTAGTAGTAACAGTAGTAGTCTGCTAGTAGTAGTAGTAGTAGTAGTCTGCTAGTAGTAGTAGTAGTAGTAGTAGTCTGTAGTAGTAGTAGTAACAGTAGTAGTCTGCTAGTAGTAGTAGTAACGTTAGTAGTCTGCTAGTATGTAGTAGTAGTAGTCTGCTGCTAGTAGTAGTAGTAACAGTGTGTCTGCTTGTAGTAGTAGTACAGTAGTAGTCTGCTAGTAGTATAGTAGTAGTAGTCTGCTAGTAGCAGTAGTAACAGTAGTAGTCTGCTAGTAGTAGTAGTAGTAGTAGTAGTCTGCTAGTAGTAGTAGTAACAGTAGTAGTCTGCTAGTAGTAGTAGTAACAGTAGTAGTCTGCTAGTAGTAGTAGTAGTAGTCGTCTGCTAGTAGTAGTAGTAGTAGTAGTAGTCTGCTAGTAGTAGTAGTAACAGTAGTGGTCTGCTAGTAGTAGTAGTAGTAGTAGTAGTCTGCTAGTAGTAGTAGTAACAGTAGTGGTCTGCTTGTAGTAGTAGTAACAGTAGTAGTCTGCTAGTAGTAGTAGTAGTAGTAGTCTGCTAGTAGCAGTAGTAACAGTAGTAGTCTGCTAGTAGTAGTAGTAGTAGTAGTCTGCTAGTAGTAGTAGTAACAGTAGTAGTCTGCTAGTAGTAGTAGTAACAGTAGTAGTCTGCTAGTAGTAGTAGTAGTAGTAGTAGTTGATAGTAGTAGTAGAGTAACAGTAGTGGTCTGCTTCGTAGTAGTAGTAACAGTAGTAGGTCGATAGTAGTAGTAGTAGTAGTAGTCTGCTAGTAGCAGTAGTAACAGTAGTAGTCTGCTAAGTAGTAGTAGTATGTAGTAGTCTGCCTAGTAGTAGTAGTAACAGTAGAGTAGTCTGCTAGTAGTAGTAGTAGTAGTAGTAGTCTGCTAGTAGTAGCAGTAGTCGTCTTCGTAGTAGTAGTAGTAGCAGTAGTAGTCTGCTAGTAGTAGCAGCAGCATTAGCAGTACGCTAGTAGTAGTAGTAGCAGTCTGCTAGTATTAGTAATAGCAGTAGTAGAAAAGTACTCTGCTAGTAGTAGTAGTAGCAGTAGTAGTCTGCTAGTAGTAGTAGTAGCATGTTAGTGGTAGTAGTAGTAGTAGTAACAGTAGTAGTCTGCTAGTAGTAGTAGTAACATGTTAGTGGTTGTAGTAGTAGTAGTAGTAGTATGCTAGTAGTAGTAGTAACAGTAGTAGTCTGCTAGTAGTAGAAGTAGCATGTTAGTGCTAGTAGCAGTAGTAACAGTAGTAGTCTGCTAGTAGTAGTAGTAGTAGTAGTAGTAGTAGTAGTATGCTAGTAGTAGTAGTAGTAGTAGTAGTAGTAGTAGTATGCTAGTAGTAGTAGTAACAGTAGTCTGCTAGTAGTAGTAGTAACAGCAGTAGTCTGCTAGTAGTAGAAGTAGCATGTTAGTGCTAGTAGTAGTAGTAACAGTAGTAGTCTGCTAGTAGTAGTAGTAACAGTAGTAGTCTGCTAGTAGTAGTAGTAGTAGTAGTAGTCTGCTAGTAGTAGTAGTAGAATGTTAGTGCTAGTAGTAGTAGTAACAGTAGTAGTCTGCTAGTAGTAGTGGTAACAGTAGTAGTCTGCTAGTAGTAGTAGTAACAGTAGTAGTCTGATAGTTGTAGTAGTAACAGTAGTAGTCTGCTAGTAGCAGTAGTAACCGTAGTAGTCTGCTAGTAGTAGTAGTAACAGTAGTAGTCTGCTAGTAGTAGTAGTAGTAGTAGTAGTGTGCTAGTAGTAGTAGTAACAGCAGTAGTCTGCTAGTAGTAGTAGTAGAATGTTAGTGCTAGTAGTAGTAGTCTGCTAGTAGTAGTGGTAACAGTAGTAGTCTGCTAGTAGTAGTAGTAACAGTAGTAAGAGCAGTATAATTGTGCTAGCAGTAGTAGTAGTAGTAGTAGTAGTAGTAGTAAGAGCAGTATAATTGTGCTAGTAGTAGCAGCAGCATTAGCAGTACGCTAGTAGTAGTAGTAGCAGTCTGCTAGTATTAGTAATAGCAGTAGTAGAAAAGTACTCTGCTAGTAGTAGTAGTAGCAGTAGTAGAAAAGTACTCTGCTAGTAGTAGAAGTAGCATGTTAGTGCTAGTAGCAGTAGTAACCGTAGTAGTCTGCTAGTAGTAGTAGTAACAGCAGTAGTCTGCTAGTAGTAGTAGTAGAATGTTAGTGCTAGTAGTAGTAGTAGTCTGCTAGTAGTAGTAGTAACAGTAGTAGTCTGCTAGTAGTAGTGGTAACAGTAGTAGTCTGCTAGTAGTAGTAGTAACAGTAGTAGTCTGATAGTTGTAGTAGTAACAGTAGTAGTCTGCTAGTAGTAGTAGTAGTAGTAGTAGTCTGCTAGTAGTAGTAGTATACGAGTAGTAGTCTCAGTAGTAAGTATAGGTAGTCTGTAGTAGTAGTAGAACAGTAGTAGTCTGCTAGTAGTAGTAGTAACAGTAGTAGTCTGATAGTTGTAGTAGTAACAGTAGTAGTCTGCTAGTAGTAGTAGTAGTAGTAGTAGTCTGCTAGTAGTAGTAGTAGAATGTTAGTGCTAGTAGTAGTAGTAGTCTGCTAGTAGTAGTAGTAGTAGTAGTCTGCTAGTAGTAGTAGTAACAGTAGTAGTCTGCTAGTAGTAGTAGTAACAGTAGTAGTCTGCTAGTAGTAGTAGTAACAGTAGTAGGCTGCTAGTAGTAGTAGTAACAGTAGTAGTCTGCTAGTAGTAGTAGTAGTAGTAGTCTGCTAGTAGTAGTAGTAGTTGTCTGCTAGTAGTAGTAGTAGTAGTAGTAGTCTGCTAGTAGTAGTAGTAACAGTAGTAGTCTGCTAGTAGTAGTAGTAGTAGTAGTCTGCTAGTAGTAGTAGTAGTAGTCTGCTAGTAGTAGTAGTAACAGTAGTAGTCTGCTAGTAGTAGTAGTAACAGTAGTAGTCTGCTAGTAGTAGTAGTAGTAGTCTGCTAGTAGTAGTAGTAGTAGTAGTAGTAGTCTGCTAGTAGTAGTAGTAACAGTAGTAGTCTGCTAGTAGTAGTAGTAGTAGTAACAGTAGTAGTCTTCTAGTAGTAGTAGTAGTAGTAGTCTGCTAGTAGTAGTAGTAGTAGTAGTAGTAGTCTGCTAGTAGTACTAGTAGTAGTAGTCTGCTAGTAGTAGTAGTAACAGTAGTAGTCTGCTAGTAGTAGTAGTAACAGTAGTAGTCTGCTAGTAGTAGTAGTAGTAGTAGTAGTAGTCTGCTAGTAGTAGTAGTAACAGTAGTAGTTGCAGAGTAGTGAGTAACCGTAGTAGCTGTAGTAGTAGTAGTAGTAGTCTGCTAGTAGTAGTAACAGTAGTAGTCTGCTGGTAGTAGTAGTAACAGTAGTAGTCTGCTAGTAGTAGTAGTAGTAGTAGTCTGCTAGTAGTAGTAGTAACAGTAGTAGTCTGCTAGTAGTAGTAGTAGTAGTAGTCTGCTAGTAGTAGTAGTAACATGTTAGTAGTAGTCTGCTGGTAGTAGTAGTAGTAGTAGTAGTAGTCTGCTAGTAGTAGTAGTAACAGTAGTAGTCTGATAGTTGTAGTAGTAACAGTAGTAGTCTGCTAGTAGTAGTAGTAGTAGTAGTAGTCTGCTAGTAGTAGTAGTAGTAACAGTAGTAGTCTGCTAGTAGTAGTAGTAACAGTAGTAGTCTGCTAGTAGTAGTAGTAGTAGTAGTAGTCTGCTAGTAGTAGTAGTAGTAGTAGTAGTAGTCTGCTAGTAGTAGTAGTAACAGTACTGTAGTAGTAGTACAGTAGTAGTGCTAGTAGTAGTAGTAGTAGTAGTAGTAGTCTGCTAGTAGTAGTAGTAACAGTAGTAGTCTGCTAGTAGTAGTAGTAACAGTAGTAGTCTGCTAGTAGTAGTAGTAACAGTAGTAGTCTGCTAGTAGTAGTAGTAGTAGTAGTCTGCTAGTAGTAGTAGTAACAGTAGTATTCTGCTAGTAGTAGTAGTAACAGTAGTAGTCTGCTAGTAGTAGTAGTAGTAGTAGTAGTCTGCTAGTAGTAGTAGTAACAGTAGTATTCTGCTAGTAGTAGTAGTAACCGTAGTAGTCTGCTAGTAGTAGTAGTAGCATGTTAGTGCTAGTAGTAGTAGTAACAGCAGTATTCTGCTAGTAGTAGTAGTAACAGCAGTAGTCTGCTAGTAGTAATAGTAGAATGTTAGTGCTAGTAGTAGTAGTAACAGTAGTCTGCTAGTAGAAGTAGTAACAGTAGTAGTCTGCTAGTAGTAGTAGTAGCATGTTAGTGCTAGTAGTAGTAGTAGTAGTAGTAGCATGTTAGTGCTAGTAGTAGTAGTAACCGTAGTAGTCTGCTAGTAGTAGTAGTAACAGCAGTAGTCTGCTAGTAGTAGTAGTAGAATGTTAGTGCTAGTAGTAGTAGTAACAGTAGTAGTCTGCTAGTAGTAGTAGTAACATCAGTAGTCTGCTAGTAGTAGTAGTAACAGTAGTAGTCTGCTAGTAGTAGTAGTAGTAGTAGTAGTCTGCTAGTAGTAGTAGTAACAGTAGTAGTCTGCTAGTAGTAGTATAGTACAGTAGTAGTCTGCTAGTAGTAGTAGTAGTAGTCTGCTAGTAGTAGTAGTAACAGTAGTAGTAGTAACAGTAGTAGTCTGCTAGTAGTAGTAGTAACAGTAGTAGTCTGCTAGTATTAGTAGTAGTAAGAGCAGTAGTCTGCTAGTAGTAGTAGTAGAATGTTAGTGCTAGTAGTAGTAGTAACAGTAGTAGTCTGCTAGTAGTAGTAGTAGAATGTTAGTGCTAGTAGTAGTAGTAACAGTAGTATTCTGCTAGTAGTAGTAGTAACAGTAGTAGTCTGCTAGTAGTAGTAGTAACAGTAGTAGTCTGCTAGTAGTAGTAGTAGTAGTAGTAGTCTGCTAGTAGTAGTAGTAACAGTAGTAGTCTGCTAGTAGTAGTAGTAACAGTAGTAGTAGTAACAGTAGTAGTCTGCTAGTAGTAGTAGTAACAGTAGTAGTCTGCTAGTAGTAGTAGTAACAGTAGTAGTCTGCTAGTAGTAGTAGTAACAGTAGTAGTCTGCTAGTAGTAGTAGTAACAGTAGTAGTCTGCTAGTATTAGTAGTAACAGCAGTAGTCTGCTAGTAGTAGTAGTAGAATGTTAGTGTTAGTAGTATTAGTAACAGTAGTAGTTTGCTAGTAGTAGTAGTAGCATGTTAATGCTAGTAGCAGTAGTAACCGTAGTAGTCTGCTAGTAGTAGTAGTAGCACGTTAGTAGTAGTAGTAGTGGTAGTAGTTTGCTAGCAGTAGTTGTAGCAGTAGTAGTACTAGCACGTTAGTGGTAGTAGTAGTAGTAGTAGTAGTCTGCTAGTAGTAGTAGTAGTAGTAGTCTGCTAGTAGTAGTAGTAACAGCAGTAGTCTACTAGTAGTAGAAGTAGCATGTTAGTGCTAGTAGTAGTAGTAGTAACAGTAGTAGTCTGCTAGTAGTAGTAGTAGCACGTTAGTAGTAGTAGTAGTAGTAGTAGTTTGCTAGCAGTAGTAGTAGCAGTAGTAGTACTAGCACGTTAGTGGTAGTAGTAGTAGTAGTAGTAGTCTGCTAGTAGTAGTAGTAGTCTGCTAGTAGTAGTAGTAACAGCAGTAGCCTGCTAGTAGTAGTAGTAGTAGTAGTCTGCTAGTAGTAGTAGTAACAGTAGTAGTCTGCTAGTAGTAGTAGTAGTAGTAACAGTAGTAGTCTGCTAGTTGTAGTAGTAGTAGTAGTTAGTAGTAGTAACAGTAGTAGTCTGCTGAGTAGTAGTAGTAACTAGTAAGAGT
>NC_052346.1:14382979-14462979 GCF_016432855.1 Salvelinus namaycush
AGTCTGATAGTTGTAGTAGTAACAGTAGTAGTCTGCTAGTAGT
The DNA here is from genome assembly GCF_016432855.1 of Salvelinus namaycush. Taxonomy (NCBI): domain Eukaryota; kingdom Metazoa; phylum Chordata; class Actinopteri; order Salmoniformes; family Salmonidae; genus Salvelinus; species Salvelinus namaycush. The sequence continues at coordinate 14,383,023 of NC_052346.1, forward strand.
AGTAACAGTAGTAGTCTGCTAGTAGTAGTAGTAACAGTAGTAGTCTGATAGTAGTAGTAGTAACAGTAGTAGTCTGCTAGTAGTAGTAACAGTAGTAGTCTGCTAGTAGTAGTAGTAACAGTAGTAGTCTGATAGTTGTAGTAGTAACAGTAGTAGTCTGCTAGTAGTAGTAGTAACAGTAGTAGTCTGCTAGTAGTAGTAGTAACAGCAGTAGTCTGCTAGTAGTAGTAGTAGTAGTAGTCTGCTAGTAGTAGTAGTAACAGTAGTAGTCTGCTAGTAGTAGTAGAATGTTAGTGCTAGTAGTAGTAGTAACAGCAGTAGTCTGCTAGTAGTAGTAGTAGAATGTTAGTGCTAGTAGTAGTAGTAGTAGTAGTAGTCTGCTAGTAGTAGTAGTAACAGCAGTAGTCTGCTAGTAGTAGTAGTAGCATGTTAGTAGTAGTAGTAACAGTAGTAGTCTGCTAGTAGTAGTAGCAGTAGTAGTAGTAGTAGTAGTAGTAGTAGTAGTAGTAGTAGTAGTAGTAGTAGTAGTAGTAGTAGTGGTAGTAGTAGTAGCAGCATGGTAGTAGTAGTATCAGTTGCAGTAGTAGTCTGCTAGTAGTAGTAGTAGTAGTAGTAGTAGTGGTAGTAGTAGTAGTAGTAGTAGTAGTAGTAGTAGTAGTAAAGTAGTAGTACTAGAAGAAGAAACAGTAGCGGTAGTAGTGGGCTAGTAGTAGAAGTGCTAGAAGAAGATACAGGAGCAGTAGTAGTAGTAGTAGTGGGCTAGTAGTAGTAGTATTAGAAGAAGAAACATTAGTAGTAGTAGTGGGCTGGTAGTAGAAGTACTAGAAAAAGAAACAGGAGCAGTAGTAGTAGTAGTAGTGGGCTAGTAATAGTAGTATTAGAAGAAGAAACATTAGTAGTAGTAGTGGGCTAGTAGTAGAAGTACTAGAAGAAGATACAGGAGCAGTAGTAGTAGTAGTAGTGGGCTAGTAGTAGTAGTATTAGAAGAAGAAACATTAGTAGTAGTAGTGGGCTAGTAGTAGTAATAGTAGAAGTACTAGAAGATGATACAGGAGCAGTAGAAGTAATAGTAGAAGTACTAGAAGAAGATACAGGAGCAGTAGTAGTAATAGTAGAAGTACTAGAAGAAGATACAGGAGCAGTAGTAGTAATAGTAGAAGTACTAGAAGAAGAAACAGTAGCGGTAGTAGTGGGCTAGTAGTAGAAGTACTAGAAGAAGAAACAGTAGTAGTAGTAGTGGGCTAGTAGTAGAAGTACTAGAAGAAGAAACAGTAGTAGTAGTAGTGGGCTAGTAGTAGAAGTACTAGAAGAAGATACAGTAGTAGTAGTAGTGGGCTAGTAGTAGAAATACTAGAAGAAGATACAGGAGCAGTAGTAGTAGTAGTAGTGGGCTAGTAGTAGTAGTATTAGAAGAAGAAACATTAGTAGTAGTAGTGGGCTAGTAGTAGTAATAGTAGAAGTACTAGAAGAAGATACAGGAGCAGTAGTAGTAATAGTAGAAGTACTAGAAGAAGATACAGGAGCAGTAGTAGTAATAGTAGAAGTACTAGAAGAAGATACAGGAGCAGTAGTAGTAATAGTAGAAGTACTAGAAGAAGATACAGGAGCAGTAGTAGTAATAGTAGAAGTACTAGAAGAAGATACAGGAGCAGTAGTAGTAATAGTAGAAGTACTTGAAGAAGATACAGGAGCAGTAGTAGTAGTAGTAGTGGGCTAGTAGTAGTAGTACTAGAAGAAGAAACAGTAGCAGTAGTAGTGGGCTAGTAGTAGTAGTACTAGAAGAGTATTGTTTACATGTTATTATACCCGTCTCATTCCGTATTCACATGCTAGTCGGAACTAGGAAACTCATGCCACGTTCATGAGCTTGTCGGAACTAGGAAACTCAGAAATGTACGACTTGCTAGCAGGTTGAATGCGGCAATTGTATAACTGCAACCAGTTAGCAAGTCGGAAATGTCAGTGTTTCCTAGTTCCGACTAGCACATGACCGCGGCATGAGTCCACCTGCTAGTTCCCCTATAACCACAGTCAATAACATCGCTGATGTGTTTCCTATCAGCTGTTACACAGAGCCAGGCATAGGGGGTGCTGCACTCACTGCATTGGCACCTGTGAGAGGGGGCATAGAGAGAAGAGCTGTTTGTCACTGGCCTGTCTCTCTCTCATCCTTATGAGTGCTCTCTCTCTTTTCTCACTTTCTCTCTCTCTGCTTTCACTTTCTATCTCTCTCTCCCTCTCTCTGCTCTCAGTTTCTCTCTCTCTCTCGATTTCTCTTCTCTCTCTCTCTCCCCACTGACCCCTCCGCCATCTTCCCTGTCTCATCCTTTATGCATACTGACAGCGCTCCTCTCCGTTTATGGCACTGCATAACATCCCCTCATTACCGCCTGAGCCCCAGAAACCTAAGCACAGCAAGGAGAGAAGGAGAGGGGGAAGGAGAGGAAAGAGGAGGAAGAGAGAGAGGAGAGAGAGAGAGCGAGACGGGAGGGAAGAGGGAGAGACAGAGAGCGGGGAGAGAGGAGGGCGAAAGAGAGAGAGAGAGATGAGGGTGTGGGAGAGAGGGATGGGAGGGGAGAGAGAAGTGCCAATGATGACATTCGCTTTGGCTAATATTAATCTGATTCATTTGGCAGGCTAGGAAACATCGCCTTAACCCTTTCTGTTCCACTACAGTGTATATGAGAGGACTCCTGGGTAGCAGTGTTGGCCATGTGTCAGGAGAAGAAGACAGACAGACACAGACACACACACACACATCCAAACATGTAAACACACACACACACACACACACACACACACACACACACACACACACACACACACACACACACACACACACACACACACACACACACACACACACACACACACACACACACACACACACACACACATGCGTACAGTATGGCAGCTTGTGTTGGCTGTAAACAGCAGTGCAGGCAGTATGGGTAGATATATCTGTGATCTCTCTGCTTTTCAGCCAATCAACCCCAAAGCTCCTGTCTCTGCCCCTCCATTGATCCCCATTAAAATGCTTAACAGATCAGGAAAGAGCGAGACTTTTTCAGCTGCTATTTTCATTCGTATCGCATGGTACAGACTGTCTGGTAAAGTCATCCTGCCAGATAGGAGATTCCTACACAGCCATTCATTGAAGTACAGTAAGAGGGAAATGCATGGGGGTTCCTTGAAATAAAACAGTCAAATAAACAGCAGCCATTTTGATCTCGCTATTTGTTTTCTCCTCGGCTGGTGGAATATCTAAGATACAGTAAATCATCTTCAGACACTGAATAGTGTCTGGCTTATGCAGTTTGCAGAATGGAAAGACAGACAGTGGACACACACACACACACAAAGTGCTATCAACATCTAATTTGTGACATCATCCTGTAAGCAGCGCGTGTCTGGAGCATCTGGGCAAAGAACACCAGGATAGCCTGTTGTTATGCTAGTCTGTCAAAGAAAGCAACTATTGTGCGTGTGTGTGTGTGTGTGTGTGTGTGTGTGTGTGTGTGTGTGTGTGTGTGTGTGTGTGTGTGTGTCTGTGTGTGTGTGTGTGTGTGTGTGTGTGTGTGTGTGTGTGTGTGTGTGTGTGTGTGTGTGTGTGTAACTGGACCCCACGCTTCCTTTTAATGTTTCTGTGTACAGTATGTGTGTGTGTGTGTGTGTGTGTGTGTGTGTGTGTGTGTGTGTGTGTGTTATGTGCACGTGTGTGTGTCTCTCACCCTGAGTACAGCCCTGGACGGTACACTAGCAGGCTTTGCGCTGACGTCCGTCACTGGAAGAAGCCCTTCACTTGAGACCACAACCATGAAAGGCCCTTACTGTCTTAGAGCCCTCCTACCACTCTGTGGCTGCTTGAGACCGATGTTGGACGACGTAGAGAGAAGAAGAGAAAGTATCACAGCTGGTCAAGCGTAAACGTCAGACAAATGCAGATATGTGGTTGTTTCCTGACCTTCCTTGTCGGGAAGACGGAGCGAGGTCTCAGAAAACAACATGGCGACAGAAACAAGGACAGGAGAGATCCCACTGGCCTTCCACAGTTTCACTGTGTCATCTATAAACTGGGTTTGGTGTTGGGATTGAAGGATGGGTTAGGATTAGGAGGAGGCCTTGTGTGTGGTTAGGTGTCAGACAGATGCTCTCTGCTGTCTACTTCCTGCTTTTCTCTCCTCTAAACAGCTGACAGAAAGGAGGGAGGACTGTGATGGAGTTCTATTGGGGTCCCAGGCCACAGAACCTCTCTGCTGGAAGACATCTGCTCTAGACTGAAGAAGTGGATTGGGAGACGACTATTGCGATGGAGACTCAGGAGGGAGAGAGAGGGGGGACGAGCAGGAGCAATTTGTGATGTCATGTGGGCGATTAGGCAGCTACTCTATCTTCCGACATCGGGGCCCGGCTGCGAGTCTCCCCACTCAGTAGTACATCGTATCCATCATCCTCCACGTCAGGAAACATCATTCCCATCATTCCCTTCTTTGTCACCTGGATCCGACCGCCGCGTGAAAAATGGCTGTTGCTCGTCAGCCCGAAATGATTGGCGAAAACGAGAGAACAGGGAAATGAAAAGTGGAGAGAAAGTGGATGGTGGCAGGGGAGGCAGAGAGGGGGATGGAGGGAGGAGGAGGAGAGGAGCGAGGGAAGGTGAAATTGCAGGAAACTCTCTCCAGATTAGGTGTGGGTTAAGAGAATATTGATCTGTGTGTAGAGGACTGTTGATCTCTCTTAGCCTGCCGATGACAAATGGCAGAAAACAGAAAAACAGAAAATCGCTCCACTTCTCTCCAAGGACAGGCCGCTTGTTACTCTCTCTTTCATTTCTGTCTCTGCCTCTCTCTTTCTTACACTCTTACACACACACACACACACACACACACACACACACACACACACACATACACACACACACACACACACACACACACACACACACACACACACACACACACACACACACACACACACACACACACACACACACACACACACACACACACACACACAGAGGAGGGTAGGGATGGGGCCTCTCTGAATGGTTGGTACATTTTAAAGTCCAACAGTATACTGGCCCCAGACCAGATCTAGTCATTTCTCCTTCACCTAATGAACACAACACACCTCTAACCCAACTTACAAACCCAACCCATGGAAACAAGGCCAACAATAGTGTTCTCCTTCCTCATTGAAGGTTACTATAATTAGGGTTGTTCCCATGTTGTGCTCCTAGCTGTGTAGTGTTTGATTAGGGCTACGGCCTTGCCGCTCAGCCCGGTGCTGTTTGATGACTGGCTGAACTCTGCCTGGGTGCTCATCCTCCAGCTCAACATCAAACAGCCTGGAGGCTGAAGCTACTGGGAGCCTGGAGCCCTGGGGAGCCCAACTCTCTCCTCTGCTCTCCTGGAACGCAAACACTCTCTGCAGCTCTCTCTTCTCTCTGTCTCTCTCACACACACAGTACACATGCTCTCTCTCTCTTGACTACCTCTTCTCTCTCGCTCTCTCTCTCCTGACTACCTCCTCTCTCTCTCTGTCTCTGAAGGGGTTTGGAGTTGACCCTTCTCTGGCTGTTCACCCTTCGCCAATAATGTTCTCTCTCTTTCTCTCTCTCTCTCTCTCTCTCTCTCTCTCTCTCTCTCTCTCTCTCTCTCTCTCTCTCTCTCTCTCTCTCTCTCTCTCTCTCTCTCTCTCTCTCTCTCCACAGCACCAGGCCTCATCCCTCACTCTCTCACAGTGTCTCTGTATTAAGAAATAATTTGCAGGTTTACTTTTATTGAGAATTTGCCTTTCTTATGTTCAGAATGCTCCAAGGGAAACGTATTCATTTCAGAATGTTCTTAAAGTGGAGGTGTGTAACTGATCGATGTGCGCAACTCTAGTCAATGTTTTAATTAAATACCCCAAGGTAATTAACTCTGTAAATCTTTCAGACCCAAAAGGAAAAAGAGACATTAAACTGTACAGCGGAGAAGTGGGAGGCTCATTAGGAAAGCAGGGGGCCCTGTGCCACCAGAAACAAATGAGTGTGTTGTGGGAATGGCAAATACCGTATGGCTCTCTGGGCACTGGGAACGTTGAGCAGGATGGATTAAATATACAAAATGGGTCAAACTCACTATTTAGATGTGGACTGCAGGGATCCTGTCTCCTGCCTCTCCTCCCACTGTCCATATGTAGCTCATACATATGCATCGTTTTTGGACAGACCCGTGTGCTAAAAATGGGTGAGGGATTTTGAAGGTGAGCGTACAGCATTCTATTCATTAGGTGTGGAGTGTGTGGAGTGCTGAATTGGTCAATGACACAAGTCGTTATACTAAGGCTGGTGGGAAGTAGAGAGGAACGTATTTGTATCGCTCTCCCATCTTCCTAGATGACAGAGGACTACAGTACTGGGCTATAGCATCGCCTAATGTCTGTGCACGTTAACTGTCCGCTTTCAGCCGTAAATGATCATGACAATTACGATGTGTGTTCCGTGATAGGGGTGTCACCCTTCCCCGTCCCTCCTCCGACTGTCCCTTCTGATTGAATCTGTCTCTGTTGTTCCCGTCTGTACTGTTTCCACCGTCCCCAACCAGCTCGTTCCAAATCTCGTTCTAATGAAAGAAATGAGTTTAGAAGCTGAGGGGAATAGAGCGGCGGCCCTGGAGACCCCAGACGAGGCCAGTCAACCTGCTCAGCTTCTATTTCCTGCTCCACTATGTCTCTTCACACCCTGGTCCAGCCCTGGATCCCTGGGGAGATCCACCTGTCCATCAGTCACTCTACACAGTCCCCAGGCTAACACTTTTACTCCACTGTCACCGCCTCCAACCGACACCGACTGTTACCGACCGCCACCACCGTTCCAGGAGCACGCACCAGCCAGATGTTAGGAGATACGTGAGCTCTGTTTCCAAGGCTTCCTCCGTTGTAAATCTTAACTCTTCTCCACGAAGGAGATAGACGAGGAGGAGATAGACGAGGAGGAGATAGACGAGGAGGAGATAGACGAGGAGGAGGAGATAGACGAGGAGGAGATAGACGAGGAGGAGATAGACGAGGAGGAGATAGACGAGGAGGAGATAGACGAGGAGGAGATAGATGAGGAGGAGATAGACGAGGAGGAGATAGACGAGGAGGAGATAGACGAGGTGGAGATAGACGAGGAGGAGATAGACGAGGAGGAGATAGACGAGGAGGAGGATATAGACGAGGAGGAGATAGACGAGGAGGAGATAGATGAGGAGGAGATAGATGAGGAGGAGATAGACGAGGAGGAGATAGACGAGGAGGAGATAGATGAGGAGGAGGAGATAGACGAGGAGGAGGAGATAGACGAGGAGGAGATAGACGAGGAGGAGATAGACGAGGAGGAGATAGACGAGGTGGAGATAGACGAGGAGGAGATAGACGAGGAGGAGATAGACGAGGAGGAGATAGACGAGGAGGAGATAGACAGAGACAACAGACGCTAGGAGCTCTAACCTCCCTCTCCCCATCTGTTGACACAGGTTTCATTTGCACTCATACGGTACACATGGATTTGTAGGTTTTGTTGCAGTGCCTTTCTTGGCGTAATGTCCCATCAGTTTTCTCAGTGTACAGACTAGGGACAGACTGCAACATAATGACACACAAGTCTCTGCTGTGGTGCTGGGTGACGTCCTACAAACTAAGATAAAGGAAAACATACTTCCATCTTCCCCAGTGGAATCCAGTGCGGTGTGGTAGTCAGCATTAGTAATTTTCAACACCCCTTGTGTTATTGGAGAGCTATTGGACATTAGCCATAAGGGTGAGCCAGACTAGCCATAGTCCCTGATATGTCACTGATGCCAATATGGAGCGATGGGTAGGCAGTGCCCACAACATGGCCAGAGGGTGGGCAGTGCCCACAACATGGCCAGGTGCAGTAACTCTTAGTGACTGGCCGTCCCTTCAGTCTGCTCCAGATTTACACTGCTACTTAAGCAGCTAGGGCACAGAGGGAAATGCATGGCTGACAGAGGGATGCATGGCTGACAGAGAGACGCATGGCTGACAGAGGGATGCATGGCTGACAGAGAAACACATGGCTGACAGAGGGACGCATGGCTGACAGAGAGACGCATGGCTGACATAGAGACGCATGGCTGACAGAGAAACCCATGGCTGACAGAGAAACCCATGGCTGACAGAGGTATGCATGGCTGACAGAGTGACACATAGGATGCAGTGCTGAGATGGAGGGCACTGTGTTCATAATTAATTTGTATCTGTCTATCTTTTTCTCCCTCTTTTGTCTCTATCTGTCTATCTCACTCTCTCTCTCCATCATTCCCTCTCTCTCCCTCCATCCTTCCCTCTCTTTCTCGATCTCCAATCTTTCTCTCTCCCAATCCATTCATCCAATTAACAATAGCCCTTCAGTGTTGTGTAATGTAGGACAGAACACAGCAGTAGTGGATGTTATTATAGACGTTATCAATCAGCTCTGGTCCAGGAGGAGACTTCCCTAATGCCCTGTCACCGTGCTTCGGCCCCGTATTTACGACCGCAAATGTGAACTGCATGACTGGCATTGCAGAGCCCTCAAATAATATAATAAATCAAAACAGAAGAGTTTTTGTCTTTTCGCAATTTCCTTTTTGGTCTCCGAATATGAAACCAGATGTTTCTGGCATGCTAAAGATGCTTTTCATCTTATTTTCTTTGTTTTTCTTCCTTCCTTCCTTCCTTCCTTTCTCTCTCTCTCTCTCTCTCTCTCTCTCTCTCTCTCTCTCTCTCTCTACCTCTCTCTCTCTCTCTCTACCTCTCTCTCTCTACCTCTCTCTACCTCTCTCTCTACCGCTCTCTCTACCTCTCTCTCTACCTCTCTCTCTCTCTCTGCCTCTCTCTCTCTCTCTCTACCTCTCTCTCTACCTCTCTCTCTCTCTGCCTCTCTCTCTCTCTCTCTACCTCTCTCTCTCCCTTACTCTCTCTCTTCCCCCTGCATGCGCTTTCAAAATAAATACCCTTAAAAAAAAGTGAGGGCTTATGAAAAGTGAGATGTCCTCTTTGCCCAGGGAAGTAGTCTGTTTTGCATTGATAGAGAGGCACCGGGAGCCTCTGGCCATTCTGCACGGCCTGTTTTCTCTCTGCCTTATCCTGCCTCCACATCTCCCCTCTCCAGCGCGGCTCCAAGGAACACGCGCAGGTCAAAGCAATAGCATTCGGTTCCCTTCCCTACCCCGCTACCCCCACCGCTACTCTAATTGGGGGTCTCTGGGTTATAGAATGTCTTGGTTATCACAAAGCCCCCAGAGAATACATTTCAGCAGCATAATTTCAGTCACGAGTGACCTGCATTTTCAAATGCATCTCAGCTTCAGCTTGTTTACATTGTGGACAATGTGTCATTATCTCCTGTTCGTTCACAAAGGCAGCACGATTTCACAGAAAGGAAACAGCATTCAAGACATCATCCCTCTATGACAGGATTCAGGCATAGAAATTAGGACATAGATAGTGAACCCCATCATTGATATAGTGTAGCTCTATAATCCATACTGCTCTAGGAATAAGTGTGGTCCCAGTCATCTCCTTATGAAGAGCCTGTCTTTTGAAAAGCTCTGGGCAGACCCCGTCAGACCCCCTGTGTGTCAGTGCTCACTGCCAGTCAGTCATATCCAGTCAACCACAGCCACAATAAACATCCCCAGATTCGTTCTTCAGACCCCAGCCCAGCGCGGGCTCCGGCGTAAAGCAGGGCTCAGAGCAGGACTCCCCAGGTTTGAGGCCGACCAGGACCAGCCGACACTGCTTCCTGTTGGGTTTAAAATGCGGGCCAAGTACAAACAAACAGGTTCTGTGGCGTGCTGCAGTGCTGTGGCCGGGCCTGGCGAGAGACTGACCTGCACAGTGTTAGAGGGGGATCGCTGGAGACACACTGACATGTCGGGGTTTTGGGTTTTGGATTGGGGTTGCCGTGGTTACGCACCCAGCCGGTTCATTTACCAACCATCGCAAGAGCTGGTTGGACGGGAAGTTCTCAAAGGAGTATCACCACTGAGTATTAGAGAAGTGCTCTCAGGCCAGCCTGAAACAGCTGATGTCATGGAAACGGTATGTGGCTTTCTGGAAATATTGGATTTGTTTTTCCTTTCAGATAAACCACACATAGTCTCCTACTACTCGGTTTCAGACAGCTAGATACAGTAAACACTGATTAACCTTGTGTGTGTTCTGTTCTACACGTCAAGCTCCTGTTGAATCATCACAGACCACTGTGGTTTACTGCCATGTCCTTCTGTCTGTGTGTTAGGTTTCCACAGTGTTTATGAGTGGGGCTTGTCATGGTTGATGGCATCAAAGCTAGTGGGGCCAGCTTTGTTTAGTATATATCAGGGCTCGCCAACCCTGTTCCTGGAGAGCTACCGTCCTGTAGGTTTTCACTCCAACCCTAATCTAGCGCACCTGATTCTAACAATTCGTTGGTTGATAAGCTGAATCAGGTCAGTTACAACTGGGGTTGGAGGAAAAACCTACAGGAGGGCAGCTCTCCATGAACAAGGTTGGAGAACCCTGATATATAGGAATATATTGTGACCAAGAAGTGAATATGTCTGAGGGGTCCTGACATGCAGCGTATCTGTCTGTCTGCACTGATAACTCCTGAGGTGAGTGTATACAACCTGGCCCAAAGGTTAGGTGAGACCCAGTAGCATTGTTAGCCAGAGTTTAGTTCACACTGATTATAACCAACCAACACTGCTTTCCAGACCAAACAACAGTCTTTCACTGTCCCAGGACAGAGTCACGGTCAGTCAGCCAATCAGACCGGTTGTTTTACAGCTACTGTTAAATACTGGGAAGCAATTATGGTTGTCCCTATGAACAAGCCAACATGTCAAACAACCACTTCCTGTTAAAGTCCTCTTATCTTAATTGATGAAGTCTCAGAGGAGAGTCAGTCTGCAGTGGGAGGGAGGGGAGGGGAGGGCAGCAAAGTGGCTGTCCAGTGTGTGGAGCCTGCTTATCGTCCGACCGCCTCAGCCTCACACACAGACATATTTTAATGTCAGTTTCCCAAATGCCCAAAAGAGACGGCATAGTCCATCAGAAACAATGAGGGGGAAATTAGTGCTGAGACATTTATTTTACCATTACGGGAGGCCATCATCAATCACGCATGGTAGAGAGTCTACAGACTGGAGGCTCCTCAGGGGAGGAAGGGGAGCACCATCCTCCTCAAAGAATTTCAGAAAAATATAAATCGTAAAATATTTAAAAAGTTATCCTTTTTAGATGAAACTATACTAAATAAACTGAACACAAATATAAACAACAATTTTACTGAGTTACAGTTCATATAAGGAAATCAGTCAACTGAAATGAATTCATTAGGCCCTAATCAATGGGCGCAGCCATGGGTGGGCCTGGGAGGCTATAGGCCCACCCACTTGGGAGCCAGGCCCACCCACTGCGGAGCCAGGCCCACCCACTGCGGAGTCAGGCCCACCCACTGCGGAGCCAGGCCCTGCCAATCAGAATTCGTTTTTTCCCACAAAAATGGCTTTATTACTCCTCAGTTTATCAGCTGTCCGGCTGGCTGGTCTCAGACAATCCCGCAGCTGAAGAAGCCGAATGTGGAGGTCCTGGGCTGGTGTGGTTACACATGGTCTGGAGTTGTGAGCCCAGTTGGACGTATTGCCAAATTCTGTAAAATGACATTGGAGGTAGCTTGTGGTAGAGAAATTAACATTCAATTATCTGGCAACAGCTCTGGTGGACATTCCTGACATGCCCCCCCCTCCCCACATTCAGAAAATTCTGAAATTGCATTTTTGTCCCCCCCAGTTTTTTCATTGGAATGTGATGCAAAACAATTCAATGATGTGCTTTAGGACCATGTGGACGCCTCTGAGCGGTCGGGTCAGCTGTTTGGAGCGTTTATATATATATATTATGTCCCCCTCACTTCTAAAACCAAGGTTGCTTAATCCGTTTAATCAGCTTCTTGATATGCCACACCTGTCAGGTGGATGGATTATCTTGGCAAGGAGAAATGCTCACTAACAGTAAACAAATTTGTGCACAAAATTTGAGAGAAATAGGCTTTTAGTGCATATGGAACATTTCTGGGATCTTTTATTTTAGCTCATGAAACATGGGACCAACACTTTACATGTTGTGTTAATAGTTTTTATCAGTATATCAGCTTCCATCCTCCTCTGGGTACATTGACTTTAATTCAAAACCTAGGAGGCTCATGGTTCTCACCCCCTTCCATAGACTTACACAGTAATTATGATAGGTTCCGGAGGATGTCCTCCAACCTATCAGAGCTCTTGCAGCATGAACTGACATGTTGTCCACCCAATCAAAGGATCAGAGAATGCATCTGGAACTGAAAGCATGAGCTACAGCTAGCTAGCACTGCAGTGCATAAAATGTGGTGAGTAGAAAGACAATAGTTTAACGGTTTGGAACAAATTAATTTATTCAAAAATGAAGGTAAAGTGAAAGAGAGAGAGAGAGGCAGCTATATTTAGTATTTCTTTTACTTTACTTTCACTTACTTAGCTAGTGAATGCAGCTAGCTACTTTAGCCTACTCAAACACTCGGCTCAAACAGAAAGGGATACTATGTTAGCTAGCTGCTATGGCAATCCAACACTGGAACTCTTCCAAGTCAAGGTAAGCTTTTGGTTTTATTAATTTATTGACACCGGGGCCCGGCGGTGTAAGTGCTAAACTCCTTTCTGACTGTACACTGTACTGCGTGATTGTGCACATGGATTGGATTGTGGGTTTACTAACGCGTTAGTTCTAGTAGCTATGTTGACTGTGACGAAAGGTTTTTTCACCTGGTCACAGATAGCTGATGTGTTGTGCATTGAAGTCAACAAGCTAAGGGGAAAAAAGTGCGAGAAGTACAGCACGTAGATGTGAGAAGAAATGATATAGCGATCAAAGTGATCCTGCTGTTTGTATGTGGCTGCTATGAAAGTGAACTGTGTTTGCTTGTGATCAGGGGTGTATTCATTCCGCCGATTCTGTTGAAAGAAATTCTTAAATGGAAGCAAACTGACTGAAACGGGGAAAAACATACCTTAATTTGTCCAATAGAAACTCTTGTTTGCAATTGTTGGACTAATGATTACACCCTAGATCAGCTAAATGCAGGCAAGAGTGAGCAAGGCGGTTATGAATGTGTCAATATCTGTCACCTTGATTACTCAAAATTCTCTCGACCTGTGCACCTAGCGTACGTTGCAAACTTTTATTTGTAGGATAGGTTGTAGCAACCTCATGATGGGTACAGGGAAATTTTTTATATCATGTAGTAGCCTAAACCTATCAATGTTACATTGATCTGGATGAATGGAATACGAATATGACATCCAATATGCTGTAATAGAAATACGGGCACGCACATAAAAAAAAAGAGTTGCCCTCCTTTCTCTTAAACGGCACCGACCGCCACTGTATCATAGCCATATAAAGAGACTCCACATTAATGACTGGGGTTGTTGGTAGTCAACCACCACCACCACCCCCAGCCATTAATGTGGAGCCTCTGCTTATGGCTATGATACAACAGAATAGAGTCACAAATGTATCTCAAATATTTGCGAATCTGACAGAAAGGGACAGTTTTTTAGGGAAAAGCTACATATTTAGAACATAGCAGTATATCCAAAAGGACAAAATAACCCAACTCCTCTCCTTGTTAATCTTCTCTCCCAGTCTCCCAGCCTGTCACCAAAACGTCCGCGTGTCACTTCCTCTTTAGAGGTTCGTCACTTCCTTCAGACGGCGGCAGGTAGCCTAGTGGTTAGAGCGTTGGACTAGTAACCAAAATGTTGCAAGATTGAATCCTTGAGCTAACAAGGTAAAAATCTGTTGTTCTGCCCCTGAACAAAGCAGTTAACCCTCTGTTCCTATGCCGTTGTTGAAAATAAGAATTTGTTCTTAACTGACTTGCCTAGTTAAATAAAGGTAAAATAAAAAAAGACAGCGAGCAGCAGAACAAACAACATTCTAAATAATACCCAACCAACTGCAATCTCTCCTTCCAGCCCCAAGCCCCACAAGATGGAGGCTCCTCTCCTGAGCAGTTTTATAATATAATACACTATTCATGATTTTTTTTATTAATATTTATTTTCCTCTGGCAATGTTTTAAATCACTCCCTCCCTTTGTTTACTCATGAATACTTTTTAGCCTGGTCATCATCCGAGCGGGGGGAGAGAGAGACTGGATGTATGGGTGCTGGTCCTATATCCTGGAGGCTGTAAAGGTAAGGATTCTCTCTCTCTCTCTCTCTCTCTCTCTCTCTCTCTCTCTCTCTCTCTCTCTCTCTCTCTCTCTCTCTCTCTCTCTCTCTCTCTCTCTTCCCTATGTGATTTACTTTGGAAAGACCTTGCATTTCATCATAGGATAATCTAACCTTTGAGGTGTTTTATAGACTGCCTGGGCGCCTAAAATAGGTCACTTAAGCAGGCTTAGTGTAGCAGGCCAGGCCGATACGGGGGCCTCGCGCCCCAGGGAGACCCAGCCAGCGTAATTGGTAGTTATGGCTCCCAGGCTCCATAAGCGAGTAAGAAAGTTGGCCACCTATTGTCACATTTAGGACAGCAGCTGTGACGCACTCTCATCCCGCCACACCAGCCACTGCCGCCACAGTGTGGGCTCATTAGCCAACCTGCATCCTAATTACTGGAAAAACCAACACTCACCTGAAAAAGCCTGTTGTCCTTCACTCCTCTATCTCCTATCTACTGTCTCTCTGTCTCTCTCGCTCTCTCTCTCTTTCTCTCTCTCTTTCTCTCTCTCTCTCTCTTTCTCTCTTTCACTCTCTCTCTCTTTCGCTCTCTCTCTCTCTCTCCATGTCCTCTATCTTTTTCTGTCTCTATAAAACATTTTTTTTAAATATACGCAAATTCAGTCCCTGTGTTTTGTACAAAAGTGGGGTAGTAAAAATAATGGCCGTCTATAAAAAGTACCCAACATTAGGTTAATATGTCACCCATTTCACATGTTTTACCTCTCCTTTTTCTGAGTGAGAGAGGAAGAGTGAAAGAGGAAGAGAGAGGGAGAGAGAGAGACAGAGAGGGGGAAAGGCATAATGAAAAGGCCTAAATGACAGTAGGTTGACAGTGGGATTGGCTGGTAAATGACTCCGGAGTGTCTCGCCTGCGGAGAGGGGATGGAGGAAGCTCCCAGTAGAGCTGATTAATTCCAGTCGCAGTGGCTGCCAGGGGAGCAGAGGGTTAGCGGCGGCGGCACGGAGCGCAGAGAGGAGCCTATTACCCACACTGCCGCTGAAACCCATCTAATCAGCTACAGCGCGACCCGGCTCCCAGAGACAAACTTTCCAGGGCTCGCTCCCCATTCGTTCCACACGGGGACTTAAATACGGAGGAGGTGAGGGAGGGCACCCGGTTTGGGGAGAGGTACAAAGGATTTTCTTTTCAAAAGATGGTTAGGAGCTTTGTAAGAAAGAAATCCTCTGCCTGCCTCTCTCTCTCTCTCTCTCTCTCTCTCTCTCTCTCTCTCTCTCTCTCTCTCTCTCTCTCTCTCTCTCTCTCTCTCTCTCTCTCTCTCTCTCTCTCTCTCTCTCTCTCTCTCTCTCTCTCTCTCTCTCTCTCTCTCTCTCTCTCTCTCTCTCTCTCTCTCTCTCTCTCTCTCTGTGCACAGAGCAGATTCCTGGGGCTTTGATAATGACAGACCTTCCTGTGTAGCAGCTGAAAGTGTGACCAGATATGAATATGTCAGAGCATTTAATCCCAGCGCTGCTCTCAAAGCCTCCTGAAAGTATGTCAGAAGTGAAACACACACACACACACACACACACACACAGAAGCACTATGTCAGTGAAACATACAGTACATTACACACACATACACACTGCCACGGAGCATCCATCTGTCGGCTACTTGACACCATGCGTGTATCATTCTCCAAAGAGAGAGATGAAGGACTCATATCAGTGTGATTGACCCTGGATGGGAAGTGAAGTGTATAACTCTCTTCAACATACAAGGCTCTCTGGACCAGGCATCACAATCAAGTCACTGCTGCTGTTTATGAAAATCGTGAAATGAACAGTGTTCCATGTATTTACATGCAGGTAGGTGGGAAGGCGTATATACTGTACATGCTGCTTGCTGTGCAGACCTGTCTGTGTAAACAAGCATGGGTGTTTATGTGCCTTGCCTCCTACTCTTGGAGGAAAGTGTATATACACACAGAGCCATCTATACTGTACAGCCACACACAGAGCCATCTATACTGTACAGCCACACACAGAGCCATCTATACTGTACAGCCACACACAGAGCCATCTATACTGTACAGCCACACACAGAGCCATCTATACTGTACAGCCACACACAGAGCCATCTATACTGTACAGCCACACACAGAGCCATCTATACTGTACAGCCACACACAGAGCCATCTATACTGTACAGCCACACACAGAGCCATCTAAACTGTACAGCCACACACAGAGCCATCTATACTGTACAGCCACACACAGAGCCATCTATACTGTACAGCCACACACAGAGCCATCTATACTGTACAGCCACACACAGAGCCATCTATACTGTACAGCCACACACAGAGCCATCTATACTGTACAGCCACACACAGAGCCATCACTAATACTGTACAGCCACACACAGAGCCATCTATACTGTACAGCCACACACAGAGCCATCTATACTGTACAGCCACACACAGAGCCATCTATACTGTACAGCCACACACAGAGCCATCTATACTGTACAGCCACACACAGAGCCATCTATACTGTACAGCCACACACAGAGCCATCTATACTGTACAGCCACACACAGAGCCATCTATACTGTACAGCCACACACAGAGCCATCTATACTGTACAGCCACACACAGAGCCATCTATACTGTACAGCCACACACAGAGCCATCTATACTGTACAGCCACACACAGAGCCATCTATACTGTACAGCCACACACAGAGCCATCTATACTGTACAGCCACACACAGAGCCATCTATACTGTACAGCCACACACAGAGCCATCTATACTGTACAGCCACACACAGAGCCATCTATACTGTACAGCCACACACAGAGCCATCTATACTGTACAGCCACACACAGAGCCATCTATACTGTACAGCCACACACAGAGCCATCTGTACTGTACAGCCACACACAGAGCCATCTATACTGTACAGCCACACACAGAGCCATCTATACTGTACAGCCACACACAGAGCCATCTATACTGTACAGCCACACACAGAGCCATCTATACTGTACAGCCACACACAGAGCCATCTATACTGTACAGCCACACACAGAGCCATCTGTACTGTACAGCCACACACAGAGCCATCTGTACTGTACAGCCACACACAGAGCCATCTATACTGTACAGCCACACACAGAGCCATCTATACTGTACAGCCACACACAGAGCCATCTATACTGTACAGCCACACACAGAGCCATCTATACAATACAGCCACACACAGAGCCATCTATACTGTACAGCCACACACAGAGCCATCTATACTGTACAGCCACACACAGAGCCATCTATACTGTACAGCCTCATACAGAGCCATCTATACTGTACAGCCACACACAGAGCCATCTATACTGTACAGCCACACACAGAGCCATCTATACAATACAGCAACACACAGAGCCATCTATACTGTACAGCCACACACAGAACGATCTATACTGTACAGCCACACACAGAGCCATCTATACTGTACAGCCACACACAGAGCCATCTATACTGTACAGCCACACACAGAGCCATCTATACTGTACAGCCACACACAGAGCCATCTATACTGTACAGCCACACACAGAGCCATCTATACTGTACAGCCACACACAGAGCCATCTATACTGTACAGCCACACACAGAGCCATCTATACTGTACAGCCACACACAGAGCCATCTATACTGTACAGCCATACACAGAGCCATCTATACTGTACAGCCACACACAGAGCCATCTATACTGTACAGCCACACACAGAGCCATCTATACTGTACAGCCACACACAGAGCCATCTATACTGTACAGCCACACACAGAGCCATCTATACTGTACAGCCACACACAGAGCCATCTATACTGTACAGCCACACACAGAGCCATCTATACTGTACAGCCTCATACAGAGCCATCTATACTGTACAGCCACACACAGAGCCATCTATACTGTACAGCCACACACAGAGCCATCTATACTGTACAGCCACACACAGAGCCATCTATACTGTACAGCCACACACAGAGCCATCTATACTGTACAGCCACACACAGAGCCATCTATACTGTACAGCCACACACAGAGCCATCTATACTGTACAGCCACACACAGAGCCATCTAAACTGTACAGCCACACACAGAGCCATCTATACTGTACAGCCACACACAGAGCCATCTATACTGTACAGCCACACACAGAGCCATCTGTACTGTACAGCCACACACAGAGCCATCTATACTGTACAGCCACACACAGACGCATCTATACTGTACAGCCACACACAGAGCCATCTATACTGTACAGCCACACACAGAGCCATCTATACTGTACAGCCACACACAGAGCCATCTATACTGTACAGCCACACACAGAGCCATCTATACTGTACAGCCACACACAGAGCCATCTATACTGTACAGCACACAGAGCCATCTATACTGTACAGCCACACACAGAGCCATCTATACTGTACAGCCACACACAGAGCCATCTAATACTGTACAGCCATACACAGAGCCATCTATACTGTACAGCCACACACAGAGCCATCTATACTGTACAGCCACACACAGAGCCATCTATACTGTACAGCCACACACAGAGCCATCTATACTGTACAGCCACACACAGAGCCATCTATACTGTACAGCCACACACAGAGCCATCTATACTGTACAGCCACACACAGAGCCATCTATACTGTACAGCCACACACAGAGCCATCTATACTGTACAGCCACACACAGAGCCATCTATACTGTACAGCCACACACAGAGCCATCTATACTGTACAGCCACACACAGAGCCATCTATACTGTACAGCCACACACAGAGCCATCTATACTGTACAGCCACACACAGAGCCATCTATACTGTACAGCCACACACAGAGCCATCTATACTGTACAGCCACACACAGAGCCATCTATACTGTACAGCCACACACAGAGCCATCTATACTGTACAGCCACACACAGAGCCATCTATACTGTACAGCCACACACAGAGCCATCTATACTGTACAGCCACACACAGAGCCATCTATACTGTACAGCCACACACAGAGCCATCTATACTGTACAGCCACACACAGAGCCATCTATACTGTACAGCCACACACAGAGCCATCTATACTGTACAGCCACACACAGAGCCATCTGTACTGTACAGCCACACACAGACTGACACCATCTGCTCATGTTCCAGTCGTTCCAGAACAGATAGAACACTTCAACAGAGGGTTCCCTCTCCGTGAGGAATGTTCTCCCTCCCGCCTTCCCTCCGTCCAGCAACCGTTGAGAAAGGTCATGAATAATCCATGTTACGTACTGTGCCCTAACTGAACTGTTCAAATATTGATCTTGCCCAATCATAATAAAGCCAAATGACTGAAAGCGATCCATCACGAGAAACGTTCGGTCTGCTCCTTCTACGGGTTTAACTTGCTGAATTTCCCCTCGCCCCAGCGCTACATTACGGCTCAATAATAATAACGATGCTATCAGCGGTGGCTATAGCTGCAGAGTTAGCCTGTGAAAGGTGCTCTGTTGTCATGCTAATTAGGTGACAACAAATCCATAACATTATTAAATACACTTGGAGGATTACTCTCCATCCTCACTCATCTATGGAAGGAAGGAATAAATATTTGCCAAAGCTCCTTTGTGTGTGTGTGTGTGTGTGTGTGTGTGTGTGTGTGTGTGTGTGTGTGTGTGTGTGTGTGTGTGTGTGTGTGTGTGTGTGTGTGTGTGTGTGTGTGTGTGTGTGTGTGTGTGTGTGTGTGTGTTTGCATGTCCGTGTGCCTGTGCGTGTTCCTGTATGCATCTGTCTTAGGAAGATAGACGAGATGTGTGTGTGTCTGTGTGTGTGTGTGTGTGGCTGAGCTGCTTGAGGAAAGCAAGTTAGGCCTCCGACTCTGTGATTTGAAACTCACCCCAGCGTTTCATGTGGTCATTAAGCCCCTAAAGGTGAGTGTGCATCACCGCATTCTTAAGTAAGCGGAATATTCACAGGTTTTAATTAGTTTTGAAATATTAAACCCAGCCGCACATCGTCGTCACTATTGTTGAGCTCTTAATTTCCCGAGCAATTAAGCCGAGGCCCTCATTTATCAGTGTGTGTTCATTTGCTGGAAACCGAGTCACTTTTTATTAATTGATGCCATTGATATCCTGAGGTAAAATTAATGTGCATACACCAGAGGTCATGCCGGCAGTAGAAGCTAGCTAGCTAGCGCTGGATGAGCCCAAAGATGAATAGGAAGTGGACGATAGGCAGATTACACCTGAGATGTGTTGAGACATTAACAATCACACTGGGGATTCCGGCTGAAGCGGGAAAGAGGAGAAAATTGAGGAAAATGCTTCCTGTTTTGTTCTGTGGCCATCTGTTTTTGTGCGGGAGGGGGGAAATTATCTTAATGCCTTTAAGAAGGAAAACAATTATAGCCTTAACCTCTTTGCTTCTCCGCCCTTTGCTTCCCCCGTTACACTACCCAGAATGGAATCCCATTCTTAGCAAAGCCGAAATGTACTGTTATGTGTTTCAGACGAGAATACTCTTACATACCAGTAAGATAAGATATGTTTGTAATAATGATGTTTGTTTGTGACCAACTGCAGTTGTTTATTAGTTTTGTGTTGTGAATCACACACAAATGTAATATTATTTTAACGATATTAGCATTGTTGCTGGAGTTTGTGCAGTACACTACTTTTACAACAATGAAAGCATTCTCTCTAGTTAGCAGTACTGGAGAGTTCCAACAGCAGACACCTGCTAAGAGCATGTTTACAACAGCAGCATGACCATGTTGGGGACATCAAGGTGTCTCTGTGGTGTCTGGTGTGTGTACAGGTGTTGCTGCCATTCTGCCTGCCAGACACATTTCTACTGATGTCAGGCCAACAATAGTACAACGTTTGTATAATTCCATAATCCCCCAGTCATGGTTGTGTATAAATATGTACCCAGGAGATTATTACCAATACCTGTTGCTGGTGGTTTGATTGATGTTGCTCATCCTAAAACATTTGCGCCGAGAACATTTAATGGACTTTTTATACCAAAATTCATGAAAAAAATACACATCCACAACAATATCTAATAATGGATGAGTTATCGATTGGTCGACGTTTAGTTATTTTGATGATTTTGTTATAGTTACAGTTGCACCACCAAACATATCATGGAGGAAACAAAACCCATGTTACACAGCAGCCTGCCAGTGCAGGTTGAACCCTATTTGAAATCACATTCAGAACACAACAAATAGTAGACCAACAAGGAGAGCCACCCAGGGCCCCGCAGGTCAGCGTGTTACCCAGAGAGAGTGAGAGGTATCTGGGGGACCTGGGCTGATCTTGACCCCCCTGTCCTGAGGGTGTTTTGGCTGGCTCCTGGCTGTGGTGGTGCTATGTCAGGCAGGTTGTTGCTGCTCTACCCTGTGAATGTGCAAATATGCTCCCATTTCTCATCCCGACAGTCAGTAAAGCACTGGGGCAAAATATTCTGTCTCCCTGAGCAGCCCCTAATAAATTGTCCTTTCATCCACGCCTAAGACTACCTTCCCTCTCTCGCCCTCTATCCATCCATCCATCCATCCCTCTCTCTCTCTCTCTCTCTCTCTCTCTCTCTCGCTCTCTCTCCCTCCACCCCCGTCTTCTCTCTTTGTAGACTCACCTGGCCCCTGTGGTTTCTAGAACTGGCACAGTTGCCCTGGCACTCAATAAACCATAAACCAGGGGGCACAGGCCAGTCCTTCAGCCCGCTACAATGCACTCTGGGTAATAGATGAGGAGAGAATGAGGGGAAGGGGGAGAATGAGGGAGGGGGAGACAGGGGGAGAGCAAGGAGTGGGGAGGTAGGGCAAACCCAGTGCCAGGGGTTCCACAGTGGTAACGCTAGTCTCTCCATGCTAACACAGGGGGCTAACTAGAGAGAGTGTCTGCTGTGTTGATATCCCTCCGCTCCTCCACTGCCTATAGCAGAAGTTTAATGAGAGAGAGGCTAGCAGGGACACCCCCTCCCTCCTGGCTTTGGTCCCTTCTGGAAGAGAAAAACACAGAGCCTCTCCTCCTCTCTTCCCTCTCTCCTCTCTTCCCTCTCTCCTCTTCCCTCTCTCCTCTTCCCTCTCTCCTCTTCCCTATCTCCTCTTCCCTCTCTCCTCTTCCCTCTCTCCTCTTCCCTCTCTCCTCTTCCCTCTCTCCTCTTCCCTCTCTCCTCTTCTCTCATCCGCTCCACACATCGTCACATCACCACAGCGCTGCTTCCGCTTTGTAATTGTGCAATTAGTGCCACAGCCTGGTTTTCATATATCACAAATGGCTGGCTCGTGGTATTAAAGAACCTAAAGTTCTATCCTAGCAGGCTTGGCTGGGAGAGGTGCATTAAGGGCAGCGTTTTGTAAAATGTGAGCCAATTTATCATGATCTGTTTTTCGTTCCCACCCACCACTCACCACCCCACTCCCTTGTCTTTCAGTGTGACCTTCCTCTGGGTTTTGTGGAGGTTCAATTTGCTCATTGTTACTTGCTTGCATAATTTTCAACGGCTGCACACACAGAGAGAGACGAGCACCCACTTGCACCACAGCCACACACCAACAGAGCACCCACACACACACACACACACACACACACACACACACACACACACACACACACACACACACACACACACACACACACACATGCACACACAAACACACACACACACACACACACACCAACAGAACACATACACAAATGCACAGACACACACACTAACACAATAAAATACACACACACACCAACAGCACATGCATGCGACTGATTGCTACCGCTGACACTTTGCTTTCTCTGTCGCTCTCTACCTCTCTCCCTTTCCCTCTCCAAGCAAAATCTACTAATTTATATGCTGGGGCTAAACGGTATTCATTTGTAAGATGGCAAGCTGTATAACACTGGTAATTCCTCCTAACCAATTTCCTGCGCTCTCCCCTTTAGCTGTCATAAGCAGTGCATTAAGCGAGTGAGGCAAATCCTCTCCCATTCAGCGCCATTGGCTTTTTCCCTCACTCACTCTGTCTCACTCTCTTTCTCTCTTTCCATCTCTCTCTCTCTCTCTTTCTTCCCTTCTCTCTCCATCACCCACTCGTCACCCCCGTCTCCACGGCTGCAGGTTGCCACGGAGAAGATTTACAATGCACGCCTATTCACTCAACCATCCCCTCTTTTTACACCCCCCCCCCTCCCTCCCCACTTCCCTCTTCATCTCCCTCTCTCTCCCTCACTGCTCCACCCGGCTTCCCCTCTTCCATTGTGAGGAGCTGTAGCAGGGCTGAGGCTCTGAGGCTGACACCCCGGCTTGTCAGGCCCCCACTGGCTTATCACCCCAGGCAAGAACTGCCGGCGCTCACCCCAGCAAACACCTGCCCCCTCCAGCTGAGGAGGAGCGCTTGAGGAGCTGGAGGAGAGGAGAGGCAGGCAGGGCCCTGAGCTTAGTGCTCTTATCATACTGCCACACTGGATCCCATACTCCCTCCAACAGGATCAGCCTCTCTCTACTGGCCCTTATCTCATATCTTAAAGCTTAAAAAGCTCTGGCTCTGATAGCTTTTTTATTCTTTTTATTCTCCCGCTCTTCTCTCACTCTTTTTTTCTCTCTGAGCGTTTCTTTCTTTCTTTTGCTAGTTCTTTCTTTCACAACCGCTCCAGTTTTTTCTTTCTTTCGTGTCCTGAAGGCCCTACTCTGGGGGTGACGGGCGAGGGCACTTGCGTACCCCCTGGAATATCTCACAATCCTCTCTGCT
Source organism: Salvelinus namaycush (assembly GCF_016432855.1). Lineage (NCBI taxonomy): Eukaryota > Metazoa > Chordata > Actinopteri > Salmoniformes > Salmonidae > Salvelinus > Salvelinus namaycush. The sequence continues at coordinate 14,407,066 of NC_052346.1, forward strand.
TCGCTTCTGATCCCACCTTTTTAGCTGATTGTAATCAGCGATGCGGCGATGACCAATCGCTCACTCCACCACTGCTCTCTCTCCCGGCAAATAAATAAATAAATACATATTTTGTTAACGTCTTTTTGACAACCACTCAATCAAACGTGATAATTTGAATTCAGCTTACACAGGTTGACATATTTACCACTGGATAAAAAAACATTTTAATAACAATCAGGGTAATGACAATAATGACATGTCTTATCCAGAGCAACATGACCAGCTTGACAGACTTATTCAATGACATCTTTACTACCGATAGATATGAACAAAAAGCTGTGTGAAAAACTGTTGAAGTAATTCTTGGAATAGATGGGTATTGTTTCTTGTACACACACACACACACAAACAAACATATCCGACACACACAGAAACACACACACATAAGTACACACACACACATATATACAGTGCCTTGCAAAATTATTCAAACCCTTTGGATTTCTTCACATTTTATTGTGTTACAAAGTGGGATTAAAATTGATTAAATTGTCTTTTTTTCTCTCAATAATCTACACAAATACTCTGTAATGTCAAAGTGGAGTTTTTTATTTTTATGATGAATAAAAAATCAAATAAATATATATATATATATATAGTCATTGCATATTACCTCAGTCAATACATGTTAGAAACACCTTTGACAGCGATTACAGTTGTGAGTCTTCTTGGGTAAATCACTAAGAGATTTCCACACCTGGATTGTGCAACATTTGCCTATTATTCGTTTAAAAAAATCTTCATGCTCTGTCAAGATGTTGGGGATCATTGCTAGACAGCTATTTTCGGGATTTAAGTTTAAACTGTAACTTAGCCACTTGGGAACATGCAGTGTCTTCTTGGTAAGCAACTCCAGTGTAGATTTGGCCTTGTGTTGTAAGTTATTGTCCTGCTGAAAGATAAATTCCTCTCCCAGTGTCTGGTGGAAAGCAGACTGAACCAGATTTTGCTCTAGGATTTTGCCTGTGCTTAGCTCCATCCCTTTTATTTTTATCCTGAAAAACTCTTTGCAGATGTCAAGAATACCCATACCATTATTCAGCCACCTCCATGCTTGAAAATAAGGAGGCAGTTACTGTCACGTTCCTGACCTGTTTTCTGTTATTTTGTATGTGTTTAGTTGGTCAGGGCGTGAGTTGGGGTGGGCATTCTATGTTTTGTGTTTCTATGTTTAGGTCATTTGTAATTAGCCTTATATGGTTCTCAATCAGGGACAGGTGTTTGACGTTTCCTCTGATTGAGAACCATATAAAGGTAGGCTGTTCACACTGTTTGTTTGTGGGTGATTGTCTTCTGTGTCTGTGTATGTTGCACCACACGGGACTGTTTCGGTTTGTTCGTTCGTTCGTTTGATGTAGTCTGTTCCTGTTCGTGAGTTCTTCGTGTATTTATGTAAGTTCCATGTTCAGGTCTGTCTACGTCGTTTTGTTATTTTGTAGTTTGTTGAAGTGTTTTCGGTTTTTCGTTTTTACTTTAATAAACTTCATTATGTCCAAATTCCACGCTGCGCTTTGGTCCAATCCCTACTCCTCCTCTTCTTCCGAAGAGGAGGAGGACACCCGTTACAGTTACTCACACATAGGGCTTTGCATTTAGGACAAAAAGTGTATTCCTTTGCCATGTTCTTTTGCAGTATCACATACAATATACATGTCTTGGTATATTTGTATTCTGTATATTTGTATTCTTCTTTTCACTCTGTCATTATTGTGGAGGCACTACAATGTTGTTGATCCATCCTCAGTTCTCTTCCATCCCAGCCATTGAACTAAGTAGCTGTTTTAAAATCACCAACGGCCTCATGGTAACATCCCTGAGCAGTTTCACTCCTGTCCTGCAGCTCAGTTCAGAAGGTCGACTGTATCTTTGATGTGTCTGGGTGGTTTAATACATAATTATTAACTTGACCATGCTTAAAGAGATATTCAATGTCTGATTTGTTATTGTGACCCATCTACCAATCAGTGCCCTTTATGAGGCTTTCGAAAAGCTCCCTGGTCTTTGTAGTTGAAATTCAACAGATGTCGTATGTACGGAGGACAGAGGAAGAGCTAGTCATAAAAAAGTCATGTCAACCTCTATTACTTCACACAGCGTGAGTCCATGTAACTATTTATGTGATTTGTTAAGCCACGTTTTACACCTGAACTAATTTAGGCTTGACTTAACAAACGGGCTGAATACTTACACAATGACTATATTTTAGTTGTTTCGTTTTGTATTCATATTTTTTTTAAAGTAATTTTTCTGCCACTTTGATAATACAGAGTATTTTGTTGACTGTTTGATTGTTGACCAAAAAAATGATAATTAAATCAATTTTAATCCCACGTTGTAAGACAATAAAATGTGAAGAAATCCAAGGGGTCTGAATACTTTTGCGTTGCACTGTATGTCCAGTATACACTTAAATTCCCTTGTACAGTGTAGGCCTTCAATAAAATATATTATGTCTACAATTTGACTCTACTCTACTTCCTAACACTTTGGGCATATGACCTTTCACACGACACATATAGCACTGTTCATCACAAAGGTATCACTTCTGGAGATCCATCTAGATGTGACACCTTCACAACAGACAAACAAAAACACTGTTGACAAACCCATGTTGATCGACACTCTCTCTCTGCGAGGTAGCTTCTCTGCCACCTTGGCGTCAATGCTTCCATATCTACTTGTCAAACACCCACTTGTTTTGAAATTTCCACAAGACTCTTAGCACCGTCCGCCTGGCCGTGGCATTAATACCGACATGAGTAGCAATCATTGTTGTGCTGTTTAGAGTGCAGAACATGTTGCAAACTTTTTTGAGGACTTCCAAGGGTTCCTGAATTTCATTATTTTTTGTTTCACCCCCATTTTGATGATAAGTGGCCAACTACCTGCTCAACATGAGGTCAGAGCGGGTGAGTGGACTCATCCATTTCCGTCTCACACGGGGGTGCTAATCAGGCTTGAGGATTATGCAAACTAACCCCATTGTTGCTATTTCACGTCCACAGGCAGATTTGTAAATAGACATAAATATCCCCAACATGAATCAATAGGCTATGTACAAAACTGAACATTAAAAAATACAGCACATAGCCTATGAGGTTAATCATGTTTCACAACAGAAATTACTGTGTTCTTGTTGTGGCTGGCAACCATTGTTGCAGTGTATCAATTGTTCCATGATCCAGTCTGGGTGAGGGGAGAGGTGTTTGGGTGTGGGGAGTTATGGGTAGCAAGGGAAACAGAGAGGATTAGGGGAGCTGTGAGGAGCCGAGGGGAGCTGCTGTGGTTGGTTGTCCCTCCAGGAGGTCAAGTGTGTGCTCCGTCTGGTGTTTCTGGGTGACCTGGCAGATGACACTGCTTAAATATTCCCCTCCTTCCATCCCTCCAGCTGGAGGAGAGAGCAGGGTGAGAGAGGCTCACCCCGCTTGATGATGCAATTGGCATTCTCAACACTCTCACTGCTGTTGCTCTCTCTCTCTCTCTCTCTCTCTCTCTCTCTCTCTCTCTCTCTCTCTCTCTGGTTGGACTAAGCCTTGGCGATACCACACACACTGAGAGAACCCCATACTTAAGGAAGTGACACAGCAGATAATTGAAATGTATTTGCAATTATGGAAGTACAATACTCACCATCTCCCTTTTTCCTCCATTAATATCTCCACGGCAACAATCCCAGAGCTGCGTTTACAAGCCAACCTGGAAGCGTTGCACACTGTAATAGCCGGCGGAAGTTAATGTAGCTTGAACAGGCCTCCTAATTATCCCTGTCTCTGTCATATTTGTCTACTTGAACGTTCCTAAATGCCACACACATTAATTACCTCCGCGCAGGTATGTATGGAGAGACACTATCTGTGGCTGTGTGTGCGTGCGTGCGTGCGTGCCTGCGTGCGTGTGTGCGCCTGTGTGTGTGTCTCCGTGCTGATGAGGTAAAGCCATGTAGAGGAAAGGGGGGAGACAGGGAACTGTTGCCCCCCCCCCACACCTTTTGTCAGACAGGTTGCTCAAGATCCACTTGAAAAAGTCGACGTCAGTCCAGATACCCAGGGCATCGGGAGATCGGGAAACCGGCCACTAGGGGCAACAGTTAGCACTATTACCATCAAGTAGGCTTGGGTTTTGCTCTGGCGTTGTGGATGGGAGTGGTGGATGGGTGTAAGTCGCGTGTTCAATCCCAGTCAAAGGCACTCGTTTATATTTGTTTTGTTTTGACCCTATCCCAAATCTTAACTTTCAACTTAACCATTCGGAACTAATACTTAACTTAACCAGCCGCGAGACCCCAGCAACAGCAGCGGTGCAACCTGGGGTGCAGCTGCAGCAGGAGGAGCAACCTGGGGTGCAGCTGCAGCAGGAGGAGAAACCCAGGGTGTCCAAAACACGTCAACATTTGACGTTTGGACAAATGTTGGAATCTGAAGTCAAATTTGTCAAACCGTGAGATTTTGTTGCTTTTTCTAATGTACTTATTATTTTGATAACTTTTCGTGCTGAGGTAATTTTCTTTTTTTCTGAATGTAATTCATAATAAGGGTTACATGGACAAAATCAGACCTCTCTGGAATGAAAATGGATGGCCCTCCCTTCAGCAAAATATATTTTACCTAAACACTCCCTGACCCTCCCCTATACCCAAAATAATAATGAAAACAAAGTGGATATCAGAGAACATATAGCCGTTCATGTCATGCATCATTTTACATATTAGAATAATGTTTTTAATACCACACAAATTACCGAAATGACAGGCTAAGAATGAATAGAGAGATAGGCCTATGAGTTCATCTGATCATATTTCTCCAAAGCCAAATCAGTGTCTCGCTTGCAACGAAACTGTCTCTGTTTGCAAATAACTAAATCAGAGACGCCATTAGGAATCTGAGCGTGGTACTTAGTTATGCCTACCTTTCCACCCCAGAGGGAGTAGGCCTACCGTTCCACCCCAGAGGGAGTAGGCCTACCTTTCCACCCCAGAGGGAGTAGGCCTACCTTTCCACCCCAGAGGGAGTAGGCCTACCTTTCCACCCCACAGGGAGTAGGCCTACCTTTCCACCCCAGAGGGAGTAGGCCGACCTTTCCACCCCAGAGGGAGTAGGCCTACCTTTCCACCCCAGAGGGAGTAGGCCTACCTTTCCACCCCAGAGGGAGTAGGCCTACCTTTCCACCCCGGAGGGAGTAGGCCTACCTTTCCACCCCGGAGGGAGTAGACCTACCTTTCCACCCCGGACGGAGTAGGCCTACCTTTCCACCCCAGAGGGAGTAGTCCTACCTTTCCACCCCAGAGGGAGTAGTCCTACCTTTCCACCCCAGAGGGAGTAGGCCTACCTTTCCACCCCAGAGGGAGTAGTCCTACCTTTCCACCCCAGAGGGAGTAGGCCTACCTTTCCACCCCAGAGGGAGTAGTCCTACCTTTCCACCCAGAGGGAGTAGTCCTACCTTTCCACCCCAGAGGGAGTAGGCCTACCTTTCCACCCCAGAGGGAGTAGGCCTACCTTTCCACCCCAGAGGGAGTAGTCCTACCTTTCCACCCCAGAGGGAGTAGGTATACCTTTCCACCCCAGAGGGAGTAGGCCTACCTTTCCACCCCAGAGGGAGTAGGCCTACCTTTCCACCCCAGAGGGAGTAGTCCTACCTTTCCACCCCAGAGGGAGTAGTGCTACCTTTCCACCCCAGAGGGAGTAGACCTACCTTTCCACCCCAGAGGGAGTAGACCTACCTTTCCACCCCAGAGGGAGTAGTCCTACCTTTCCACCCCAGAGGGAGTAGGCCTACCTTTCCACCCCAGAGGGAGTAGGCCTACCTTTCCACCCCAGAGGGAGTAGTGCTACCTTTCCACCCCAGAGGGAGTAGTCCTACCTTTCCACCCCAGAGGGAGTAGGTATACCTTTCCACCCCAGAAGGAGTAGGCCTACCTTTCCACCCCAGAGGGAGTAGGTATACCTTTCCACCCCAGAGGGAGTAGTCCTACCTTTCCACCCCAGAGGGAGTAGGCCTACCTTTCCACCCCACAGGGAGTAGGTATACCTTTCCACCCCAGAGGGAGTAGGCCTACCTTTCCACCCCAGAGGGAGTAGGCCTACCTTTCCACCCCAGAGGGAGTAGGCCTACCTTTCCACCCCAGAGGGAGTAGGCCTACCTTTCCACCCCAGAGGGAGTAGTCCTACCTTTCCACCCCAGAGGCAGTAGGCCTACCGACGCAGAAAAACGTAAGCTTTATTAACTGCTGGCTACTCTTCCATGGCTTAACCCACCGAGAAAGGTCACAAGTGTTTCCCTAAAAGCTGTCTGTGTTTAAACATCTTCTATTGTACAGAAAGTGAATAGCTTAATCATTTAATAGTGACAGAATTAGATTACTTCCCAAGCAAAGTAACATGTTTGTCCCCTTGGCTATAGAAGGTTGTAGCTCAGCCTCTGAATGGCAAAGAAACAAAACAATGCTATTCCCATATGCATCAGCGTCACGTCTTTCCTGGATATTTTACAGCTTGTTTCCAGCATAAAGCATTGGGGACCAAAGCTCTGTTATAGATCACTTTATATAATCGGATCCATTTTATTTTCTTCAAAATCTTAAGCTGACAAGGGATAGGCCTGTGCTTTTTGTCATTTTCTTTAATTAAAGGTAGGCCTATGCCATACCTTCTCATACCCCCTCGATTTGAGTCGTGATTTTAATTAACAGCCCTTCACTGATACGGAGGTAGGCTATTTAAAGAGTACATGTAGGGTGGAGAAATTCACAGACAAATCTATGGATATAGGAATTCACCGAAATATCTATGGATATAGGAATTTACCGAAATATCTATGGGTATTTCAACAAATTACATAACCCTCCCCTGGACTAGATTAAAAAAATACTAAACCCTCCCCTTAACTGAAATTCAAAAAGCGTGACCCTCCCCCATTTTCATCCAAGTAACCATTCTGTAAATTTCGATTAATTCCTTATTAAAGAACTGATTGACCGATGTCGGTTCAATTACTTGAATTTCCATTTATGTTTTTTTTTGTGAGCCCAACATGCAGTTTCTGTAGCAAGAAATCCAATAATTCACGAGAGAAATTAAGTCAATATATGGGACGCTGGGCTGAAGGGAGTTGTAGTTTTCATTAAACAAATATTTAACCTAGTTCAGCGCAGAAACTTGGTAATGAACTACTACTTGGTAATGACCATAATCCACTGCTCCTGTTCTTTTCCGGCTTGGACCGGGATGGATACACTTCAGTGGCCCTTTAAGATGACGGAGGATGGTATTTTTTCATGAGCGTTGCCTTATTTCTATTACAGCATATTGGATGACTGTCATTCATGTTCCATTCACCCAGTTCAATGTAACATTTTCAGGTTTAGGCTACTACATGATACTCTAATTTCCCTATACCCATCATGAGGTTGCTACAACCTAGCCTATAAATGAAAGTTTACAACACAGGTCAAGAGAAAAATTTGAGTTGACAGACAGTGACACATGGACAGACAGTGACACATTCAATATAGCCTTGCACACTGTTTGTTGCCTGCATCTAGCTGATCTAGGGTGTACTCACTAGTCCAACATTTTCAAACGAGAGTTTCTATTGGACAAATTCAGGTATGTTTATCCCTGTTTCGTTCCGTTTACTTCCGCTTAAGAAATGTTCAACAGAATCGGCAGAATGTATGCACCCCTGAGCACGTGTAAACACAGTTCACTTTCACAGAAGCCACCTTGTATTCCTTCTATGCGCTCTCCTCCTCTCACCTTTTCCCTTTGTTTGTGGTCTTCAATGCACAACACATCAGCTGTATTTGACCAGGCAAAAAAAACTTTCCAAGCCAAACCATATCATAACCACTACACACAGCCTTCATAGTTGTCACCATATTATCTAATGTCATAGTCAACATAGCAAATAGAACTAACACGTTAGTAAACCTGCTACAATCATGCAGTAGTCAGTAAGCAGTTTAAGAATTACACAGGCGGGCCCCGTGGCAATAAATTAGTCAAACCAAAAGCTTGCCTTGACTTGGAAGAGTTACAGTGTTGTGTTGGATAGTCATAGCCAGCTAGATAACATAGCATCCCTCTGTTTGTTAAACTATCTAGCTGCATTTGCTAGCTAAGTAAGTGAAACTGAAAGTTTAAAAAAATACAAAATCTATCTCTCGCTCTCTATCTATCTTGCTTCTCCTTCATTTTTGAAGAAATACATTTGTTCAAAACTGTTTAACTATTGTCTTCCTCTCTCTTTGAGACAACTACTCACCACATTTCATGCACTGCAATGCTAGCTAGCTGTAACTCATGCTTTCAGTACCAGATTTATTCTCTGATTTGATTGGGTGGACAACATGTCAGTTCATGATGCAAGAGCTCTGATAGGTTGGAGGACAGCCTCCGGAAGTTGTCATAATTACTATGTAAGTCTATGGAAGGGGTGAGAACCATGAGCCTCCTGGGTTATATATTGAAGTCAATGTACCCAGAGGACGGAAGCTAGCTGTCCTCTGGCTACACCATGGTGCTACCCTACAGAGTGCTGTTGAGGCTACTGTTGACCTTCATTGCAAAACAGTGTGTTTTCATCAATTATTTGGTGACGTGAATATATTTAGTATAGTTTTATCTAAAAAGGATAACTTTTTAAAATGTTTTACAGTTGTTATCTTTATAAAATTCACTGAGGAGGATGGTCCTCCCCTTCCACTGATACACTGTATACCTGCTACATAAGGTTAGATACACACAGACCGTATGCATGAGAGAGGAATGTACACGATGACGAGAGAGAGGAATAGAGAATTCGTGGAAGTATGCCTTTTCTACTTTGAAGAACTAGTCAAATGATTTAGTCAGACAGCTCTGCAGCATACTTAGGCAGGCTAGCCTAGATAGATAGGATGACTAAAGACAGTACAGTATGTGGAGAACAGAGATGATAGATGGCTGGCTGGCTGGCTGGCTGGCTGGCTGGCTGGCTGGCTGGCTGGCTGGCTGGCTGGCTGGCTGGCTGGCTGGCTGGCTGGCTGGCTGGCTGGCTGGCTGGCTGGCTGGCTGGCTGCTACTGCCTGAGCAGAGATGAGATGAGATGATGACTTTAAGTAATGAAAAATTACAAAGTCATCTAATCAAACAATGGAATATACACAACTAAAATATTTTATTATTTAATAGTAATTTTTCTATGTGGACCTGACAGAGACAATGAAATATGTTTTATGTTTTGGCAGTAGAATGCATTTAATGTTTTAAAAAATTATCTAAATCAAAAACCATGATTATTTTTTCATATTCGAACCGAAACCGAACCGAGCTCAAAACCCACTAATCGCTCAGCACTAATAACTTGTTGCGTTGCAACATGAGAGGCTCTGCCATTTGTCATGTGTGGGTTGTTTTAAAGAGGTAGCCCTGAGGGAACTCTGGGACATCCTGATGACATCATCACAGTCCTCACTATATCTGTTAAACTATGCTTTCGGAAGTCATGCCTAACCTGTACATCAATGGCTATTCTCTTTGATTATCCAGAGTTTGGTACATCACAATCTAGAGCACTGTAATTTATACAATTCAAAAATGATTTAATCCAACATACTAATTTGTTTACTTCAACCAAGAATAATTCCTATTTTACCACAGTTTTGTCAGATCAGGACCTGTAGTTTTAAATCTTTAGACAGGGCCTGCATGGTTAAACTGGACACACAGTAGAAGTGTACCAAGACCTTGTACATACAGTACTGTAGACTGGAGTAAATGTGTCTGTAATCTCTGCTGGTTTCTGTGTTTGTTTGATCAGATCAAAGACAGACAACCTGCGAGTGTGAAGTGTTGCTCTCTTTCTCCGTTCCCATCATGCATCTCTCTCCACCCGGGCAGCCCACTCCTACTCATCAGCCTTACATTATTGCTCATCAGGACTGGGGGTTTGACAGATCTCTCTCTCTCACTCTCACTCTCACTCACTCTCTCTCTCTCTCTCTCTCTCTCTCTCTCTCTCTCTCTCTCTCTCTCTCTCTCTCTCTCTCTCTCTCTCTCTCTCTCTCTCTCTCTCTCTCTCTCTCCTCTGTGGCTGATCTCTGTTTATCCCTGACCTTTTTGCCAGGCGTCTGAGGCTGAGGTTAATGATGGTGTGGAGATAGCAGGTGTGTTGCATTTGCCAACTTCTGCAGCAGGCAGAACAAATTAAAGCACCACGCTGCCTCCGTGGTCAGCCTATCACACCACGGATGCTGCTGTTAGCCCGCTGTGGAAATCACAACATACACACAAACACACACACACTCCTGATTACACTCTGGGGTGTTTCTGTCAGGTGTGCGCAATTTGAGCAAATGTGGGAAAAAATGATGAAACATCGTCCCATTATCTTCTCACCTGCACAAAATATTGAGCGTGTTTGAAAGCGGAATAAGGAGAAACGTGAACCATACTTGTTTTATCCATAATAATCAAAGACTGTTGTTTTTTTATGCTTTCACTAGCTCAGACATAATGTCCTCTGCTGATATTGACCTAACGGGAGTTGATGGAGACTAGATGTGTAGGATGCAGTAGTGTAGTAGTGTGTGTGTTTCAGTGTGTTTCAGTGTGTTTCAGTGTGTGTGTGAGGGAGAGATTACTTTCACTCCCCTGCTTCCTATTTTCCACATTATAATATGCAAAACATCCCCTCGTCTCCCACCACCTCCCACTGGTCGCTCCTCTCTGACTTTGTGAAATCCAATCTGAGCAGCTCTCTCCCTCAAAACCAAAGAGGAAAATCAGCTTGATTTGGACTCCTGCTGATCCAGAGAGGATGTGTGAGTGAGGAGTGAGGAGTGAGGGTGTGTGTGTGTGTGTTGTGCTTGTGTGTGTGCTTGTGTGTGCGTGTGTGTGTGCGTATGTGTGAGAGAGAGAGAGAGAGAGAGAGAGAGAGAGAGAGAGAGAGAGAGAGAGAGAGAGCGAGAGAGAGAGAGAGAGAGAGAGAGAGAGAGAGCGCGCTAGAAAGAGGAGAGAGCAAAAAATAAATAAAGAGAAGGGGATGGAGGGAGAGAGAGAGAAAGAGGTGGGTGCATTAGTATTCTGGATTTATATGGTGGAGAATGTGAGCATGTGTGTCTGTCCCGATTACTGTGGCTCCTTCCACAACACAATCATTGCCTTCGGGACTGCAGCAGTCCTTTCTGATCCTCACCTTTACTGCATTAGCATATCTACGGATATACTGTCGCCATTTGATTCCTGAGGAAAACCTCAGCAAATAGAAAAAAGGGCTGTTCTAGACCTGCGCAGTACCTCGTCTAACCAGCTAACAGAGCCTGTGTAGTCAAGAATAGCATCTGTTTGTTTATTTCAGATTGAATACAAGAGGGATAGAAATGGGCTGTTTGTATAAGGAATCAATGTGTAGCTGGCCAGCTGTGTTGTTCTTTTGTTGTTAATGTTGTTGTCCTGTTGTGTTCCTGACCAGAATAAACTCCTGGTGGTACTGCTGGTGTATTTTGTATGCTACGACTTCTGAGAAAAGTTTGGTGTTAAACTGTAGTTATGCAGCTCCACTCAAAACACAACTGCCCAATCACTGTTTTGCAAACCTTTGCAAGCGACACTGTTTACCTCCTAAACAACATGGTCCCCATGGAGTTACCTGGGGGTGGGGCACACACTGTGTCATGATGGCTGGAAGTAAACACTTAGTTGAAGGGGATGTGGACTATTGTAACACCAGCTGTGTACAGTACTCAGTGTTAGCTTTTCACAGTCCAGACACGTACTCCTACGCACACATGGTAACGGAGGTAGTTTGAACCACAATCATGTGATGAGCCTGAGACCTGAAGACTTGTTTTAGCTGCCCAAGCTAATGCCTAGGCTTTAGCTCAATGGGCTAGAGTCTTGTGGCTCGCAGATGACCCCAGGTTCAAGCCCAGTCGGGGACACACACCTGGTCTCTCATATCATTGAATTGTGTTCTGTTTTCCACAAAGGTGAGACCTTGGAATGGGATTTTGATCTGGAGGAGGAAGTCTGGACACGTAGGCTCAGCCTACAACTGAGCCTACGGCTCAGCCGTCACATGCCGAGGCCCGAAAGTGGAATGAATTTACAGGGCATCCGTAATGGGTGGAGGTGGAGATGCCTTCCCCCGATGGACGTTCTACAATCAGTCGAGACGTTAACCTCAATTACAGCCTTCCGACATCCAGACATCCACCCCAACAGGCTGACGCGCTGTCCCTCAACGGGAGAGAAAGGGAAAAGAGGAAAATTAAAAACAGACTTGATGGCGGGAAATTACCCCCACTCTCCCGTGTCGTAGCCATTTCACCTCTGAAAATGAGTACATTAGTGTAACTGAAAACCCGAATCTCTTTGCTTGTTTCCTGTTCTGTCAACCTTGGGGCCCAATGTGCTATTCTACATCCACCGCCTGTCATTGGAGTTCTGTATTACTGTGATTACCGCAATAGGACCTGCTTGTTAATGTGTTTGTCTGTGTATACAATTCCTCGATCACGTCGCTGCCTTTCCGTCTTTGACTGACAGTCAATCTGCCTGCTCTGGGATTGGTTCCTCCTCTAGATGTGTGGTTTGGAAGAGCGAGAGAAGGAATGAATCAACAGAAATATTCGTCCTCTCTGTCCAGTTAATCAGACATCTCCTGATTGATCCGCCCTCCTCTTCTCCTCTCTCTCTCACTCTCTTTGTGACTGACGTCTGGACACAGCCGCCTCCACGACTTTCCCAGTCCACTATCACCCATAATAACTATATTGGTGTCTGTGGGCGTCACACAGCCGTCACACAGGGCCCAAGGACAATTGGAGGGAGCTTGACAGCTAGCCTCACACCAAGGCCCTCACTTGCAGCAGCGAGATGCTTGTCTGAAAGCGAGATGCTTGTCTGATGCTTGTCTGAAAGATTTGCTGCTGTTCTCCGCTGCTTTGATAGCAAGACTGGATACTGTGGCGGTGGGCTTGCTCAGTAACCTCTGTGTAGGATACAGCAAGACTGGATACTGTGACGGTGGGCTTGCTCAGTAACCTCTGTGTAGGATACAGCAAGACTGGATACTGTGACGGTGGGCTTGCTCAGTAACCTCTGTGTAGGATACAGCAAGACTGGATACTGTGACGGTGGGCTTGCTCAGTAACCTCTGTGTAGGATACAGCAAGACTGGATACTGTGACGGTGGGCTTAGTCTGTAACCTCTGTGTAGGATACAGCAAGACTGGATACTGTGACGGTGGGCTTGCTCAGTAACCTCTGTGTAGGATACAGCAAGACTGGATACTGTGGAGGTGGGCTTGCTCAGTAACCTCTGTGTGGGATACAGCAAGACTGGATACTGTGGCGGTGGGCTTGCTCAGTAACCTCTGTGTAGGATACAGCAAGACTGGATACTGTGACGGTGGGCTTGCTCAGTAACCTCTGTGTGGGATACAGCAAGACTGGATACTGTGGCGGTGGGCTTGCTCAGTAACCTCTGTGTGGGATACAGCAAGACTGGATACTGTGACGGTGGGCTTACTCAGTAACCTCTGTGTAGGATACAGCAAGACTGGATACTGTGGCGGTGGGCTTGCTCAGTAACCTGTGTGTAGGATACAGCAAGACTGGATACTGTGGCGGTGGGCTTGCTCAGTAACCTCTGTGTAGGATACAGCAAGACTGGATACTGTGACGGTGGGCTTGCTCAGTAACCTCTATGTAGGATACAGCAAGACTGGATACTGTGACGGTGGGCTTGCTCAGTAACCTCTGTGTAGGATACAGCAAGACTGGATACTGTGGCGGTGGGCTTGCTCAGTAACCTCTGTGTAGGATACAGCAAGACTGGATACTGTGGCGGTGGGCTTGCTCAGTAACCTCTGTGTAGGATACAGCAAGACTGGATACTGTGACGGTGGGCTTGCTCAGTAACCTCTGTGTAGGATACAGCAAGACTGAATACTGTGGCGGTGTGCTTGCTCAGTAACCTCTGTGTAGGATACAGCAAGACTGGATACTGTGACGGTGGGCTTGCTCAGTAACCTCTGTGTAGGATACAGCAAGACTGGATACTGTGGCGGTGGGCTTGCTCAGTAACCTCTGTGTAGGATACAGCAAGACTGGATACTGTGGCGGTGGGCTTACTCAGTAACCTCTGTGTAGGATACAGCAAGACTGGGTACTGTGGCGGTGGGCTTGCTCAGTAACCTCTGTGTAGGATACAGCAAGACTGGATACTGTGACGGTGGGCTTGCTCAGTAACCTCTGTGTAGGATACAGCAAGACTGGATACTGTGACGGTGGGCTTGCTCAGTAACCTCTGTGTAGGATACAGCAAGACTGGATACTGTGGCGGTGGGCTTGCTCAGTAACCTCTGTGTAGGATACAGCAAGACTGGATACTGTGACGGTGGGCTTGCTCAGTAACCTCTGTATAGGATACAGCAAGACTGGATACTGTGACGGTGGGCTTGCTCAATAACCTCTGTGTAGGATACAGCAAGACTGGATACTGTGACGGTGGGCTTGCTCAGTAACCTCTGTGTAGGATACAGCAAGACTGGATACTGTGACGGTGGGCTTGCTCAGTAACCTCTGTGTAGGATACAGCAAGACTGGATACTGTGACGGTGGGCTTGCTCAGTAACCTCTGTGTAGGATACAGCAAGACTGGATACTGTGACGGTGGGCTTGCTCAGTAACCTCTGTGTAGGATACAGCAAGACTGGATACTGTGACGGTGGGCTTGCTCAGTAACCTCTGTATAGGATACAGCAAGACTGGATACTGTGGCGGTGGGCTTACTCAGTAACCTCTGTGTAGGATACAGCAAGACTGGATACTGTGACGGTGGGCTTGCTCAATAACCTCTGTGTAGGATACAGCAAGACTGGATACTGTGACGGTGGGCTTGCTCAGTAACCTCTGTGTAGGATACAGCAAGACTGGATACTGTGACGGTGGGCTTGCTCAGTAACCTCTGTGTAGGATACAGCAAGACTGGATACTGTGACGGTGGGCTTGCTCAGTAACCTCTGTGTAGGATACAGCAAGACTGGATACTGTGACGGTGGGCTTGCTCAGTAACCTCTGTGTAGGATACAGCAAGACTGGATACTGTGACGGTGGGCTTGCTCAGTAACCTCTGTATAGGATACAGCAAGACTGGATACTGTGGCGGTGGGCTTACTCAGTAACCTCTGTGTAGGATACAGCAAGACTGGATACTGTGACGGTGGGCTTGCTCAGTAACCTCTGTGTAGGATACAGCAAGACTGGTGCTTGTGGGAGAGATTTCCATTGTGGTGGTGTTGTTGTTGTTGATGTTGTTGTTGATGTTGTTTTGAGGGAAACCGCTGCTTGGTGTTCAGGACTTCAGGTCCAGGCAGGACAAGAGGTTCTATTTAACCTTTCTAGGATGAGTGTGCCGCTAGCGGCACTCCCCCCCCCCCCCACTGAAAAACCAGTGCCGCGAAATTCAAAAAAAATATTTTTTTAAAATATTTAACTTTCACACATTAAAGTCCAATACAGCTAATGAAAGACACAGATCTTGTGAATCCAGTCAACATGTCCGATTTTTAAAATGTTTTACAGGGAAGACACAATATGTAAAGATGTACATCTATTACCTAAAAACACATTAGCATAATCCACCATCTTTTATTTGTCCACCAACACCAGTAGCCATCACCAATTCGGCTAAACTAAGATATTTATAGCCCCTAACCACCAAAAAAACTCATTAGATGACAGTCTGATAACATATTTATGGTATGGGATAGGTTTTGTTAGAAAAAAGTGCATATTTCAGGTAGATGGCATAGGTTACAATTGCACCCACCGTCACAAATGGAATAGAAAAACTACTTAGAGCAACGTGTTTACCTACTTACTAATCATCAAACATTTCGTAAAAATACACAGCATACACGAATCGAAAGACACAGATCCTGTGAATACAGACAATATTTCAGATTTTCTAAGTGTCTTACAGCGAAAACACAATAAATCGTTATATTAGCATAGCACATACCACATAGCAGCCCAGCATTGATTCTAGCCAAAGTGAGCGATAAAAGTCAACATCGCCAAAAGATATTAATTTTTTCACTAACCTTCTCAGAATTCTTCCGATGACACTCCTGTAACATCACATTACAACATGCATATACAGTTTGATCGCAAATGTTTATATTTAGCCACCAAAATCATGGTTATACAATGTGAAATTTAGCTCAGCTGGTCAGAAAATTTCCTTGCGCCACTTAGACAGTGATCTACTCTTATACATAAATACTCATAAACGTGACTAAAAAATATAGGGTGGACAGGGATTGATAGACAATTTAATTCTTAATACAATTGCGTTATTACATTTTTTAATTTATCCTTACTTTTCAATACAGTTTGCGCCAAGCGAAGCTACGTCAAAAAACATGGCGTCCTAAGCCACTAAAATGTTTCGACAGAAACACGATTTATCATAATAAAAATGTCCTACTTTGAGCTGTTCTTCCATCAGTATCTTGGGCAAAGGATCCTTTCTTGGGAGAAATCGTCTTTTGGTGGAAAGCTGTCCTCTTGCCATGTGGAAATGCCAACGGCGTTCGGGATGAACTGAAAAGCGTGCCCAACTATTCACATCGTTGCAAAAATAAATGTCCCAAAATCGCACTAAACGGATATAAATTGCTATAAAACGCTTTAAATTAACTACCTTATGATGTTTTTAACTCCCATAACGAGTAGAAACATGACCCGAGTAATATTACCCCCTTCACTAATGCTTGGAAAAGGTGCGGGCCGGTGTCCTCTAGGCGCATGACGCAGCTCCAAAAGAATGACTAGCTTCAGGGTTTTTTCATTTGTAGGGCCTGTGAACGCGCAATCGACCCCATTGGAATCGTCATCACGTAAAGGCATCCAGGGGAAGACGTAAGAAGTGTCCGTATAGTCATAGCAAAATCAGTGCCTTTTTAACTGACTTCAGAACAGTGGCCAACATTTCTGAAATCTGAATCCATGTCAGGGAAATTGCTGTAGAATGGGCTCTGTTCCACTTAGAGACAAAATTTCAACTCCTATAGAAACTATAGACTGTTTTCTATCCAATAATAATAATAATATGCATATTGTACGATCAAGGATTTTGTGGGAAGCCGTTTAAAAAAAGTACCCAATTAGCATAAATAGCCTAAACAGCGCCCTCATCCCCAACAGGTTAAAGCACAGGCCTCAGGAGTGTTTTCACAGAGAGACAAAAGTGCCCAGTCGTCCAGGGCAGAGCAGGGCCAGGCTGGCTTCCCCCGCCAACGTCCGAAACCAGCTCACCCAGCCTCCGTCCTCTAGCTTCCATCCACCCCCTCATCTCTCCCTGGTGAGCACAGCACACAAACTGCCCACACACACAGAGAGAGAGAGAGAGAGAGAGAGAGAGAGAGAGAGAGAGAGAGAGAGAGAGAGAGAGAGAGAGAGAGAGAGAGAGAGAGAGAGAGAGAGAGAGAGAGAGAGAGAGAGAGAGAGAGACATAGAGAGAGAGAGAGAGAGAGAGAGACATAGAGAGAGAGAGAGAGAGAGAGACATAGAGAGAGAGAGAGAGAGAGAGAGAGAGAGAGAGAGAGAGAGAGAGAGAGAGAGAGAGAGAGAGAGAGAGAGAGAGAGAGAGAGAGAGAGAGAGAGAGAGAGAGAGACATAGAGAGAGAGAGACATAGAGAGAGAGAGAGAGAGAGAGAGAGAGACATAGAGAGAGAGAGAGAGAGAGAGACATAGAGAGAGAGAGAGAAAGAGAGAGACATAGAGAGAGGGAGAGAGAGAGACATAGAGAGAGAGAGAGAGAGAGACATAGAGAGAGGGAGAGAGAGAGAGACATAGAGAGAGGGAGAGAGAGAGAGAGACATAGAGAGAGAGAGAGAGAGAGAGAGAGAGAGAGACATAGAGAGAGAGAGAGAGAGAGAGAGAGAGACACAGAGAGACAGAGAGAGACATAGAGAGAGAGAGAGAGAGAGAGAGACATAGAGAGAGAGAGAGAGAGAGAGAGAGAGAGAGAGAGAGAGAGAGAGAGAGAGAGAGAGAGAGAGAGAGAGAGAGAGAGAGAGAGAGAGACATAGAGAGAGAGAGAGAGAGAGAGAGAGAGAGAGAGAGACATATAGAGAGAGAGAGAGAGACACATAGAGAGAGACATAGAGAGAGAGAGGGGTGTGTGCTTCCTCCGGACAGACGGCAGTCTGGGAGGCTGGGTTGGTTTCCAGGCAGGCCTGCAGAGTGGTGGTAGGGGGTATATTTTCATGTGACTGGGCCTCAGGAAGCAGTGGTCTGGCCAGGAATCACCTCAGGGCCTGTTTTCTATAGGAGCAGTGTTCAGACCCTGGAAGTTGTAGACGCCTGTCTGCCCGCAACTAACATGACTGTGTCTGTCTGTCTGTCTGTCTGTCTGTCTGTCTGTCTGTCTGTCTGTCTGTCTGTCTGTCTGTCTGTCTGTCTGTCTGTCTGTCTGTGTTTGTCTGTCTGCGTCTGTCTGTGTCTCAGTGTGTCTGTGGTTGTCTGTCTGTCTGTCTGTCTGTCTGTCTGTCTGTCTGTCTGTCTGTCTGTCTGTCTGTCTGTCTGTCTGTCTGTCTGTCTGTCTGTCTGTCTGTCTGTGTCTCAGCGTGTCTGTGTTTGTCGGTTTCTGTGTCTGTCTGTCTGCCTGCCCCACTGCCTGTCATAAAAGGTTGGGGTCTCCATGGTTCATAATACCTCCCAGACACAAACACCTAACAGCCCCCACTGAAACTGCCCATGCTGACCGCTGCAACAAAGCCAGCAATTTGCTGTGGGCTCTTAGAGTTATTCCACTTTTCCCAAGCTTGCAGTTTGCCATTAATGTATTTTCTCAGAAAACAAACCAGAGTTTTTTTTCTAATCCAGTGCAGTGCAGAGACGTTCCATGAAAAGGCTGGTTTATACTTTGTCTATCGACAGGTATGCTGGTCAAAACAACATTTCATTTATACTCAGGTGGAATGTTTGTAGACTGTCGCTGAGCCTGTCAGTTTCCTTGTCGCACAGACATGAGAAAATGTTAAGTCTCTGAGACTGTCGGAACGTCCGTTGTCGTGGTTACCGGACTGCCACAGCAACCAGACCAAATCGTCCTGTGACAAGACTTTTATAATTCTCAGATAGAATGACCTAGTTTTATTTAGTCACACTCACAACTGTCAGCTGTTTTCTGTACTCTCCCCATTACCTTGTAAATAATGATGGTGTTGTGGCCTTGTTTTCCTGTAATAAGGAATAAAAAGGAGCTGAAATGAAGATGTTGTCGGCTATACTCTGTTCAGTATTTCAACTGGCTAGCCAACCAGCTAACTAGAAACCAACCCAAAAATTGTTTCGAAAATTGCTTTTAGTTGCCTGGCTTATTACGTTGACATTTACTGAATTCATTTTTTAAACGGAAGGGTTTATTGGTGTTAAAATGGAGACGGTGTGCTATCTGGAGGACTGGGCTGCTGACGTCATGCAGAGGCTGTTGTTTGGTCTTTATATCTTTTCATAACGACAATGTCGGACGACAATAGAACGTTAACGTCGCCGTGACAATTGTCTACAGACATGTCGATTGACGGACTGTAAACCAGCCTTAAAGGTTGATCGAGGGCAGGCCTGGGAGATTCCAGTCCTCGGGGGCCTGATTGGTGTCACACTTTTCCCCTCATCCCTAGCAAACACACCTGATTTAAACTAATTACATTTTTAACTGAAGATCATGATTAGTTGATTATTGGAGTCAGGTGTGACACCAATCAGGCCCCCGAGGACTGGAGTTGCCCAGGCCTGATCTAGGCTATAACAATAATATGAATGACACAATATGCAGCTACCTCCAGTAGCGCTGCCAGAAGTTAAATCATTTAATACAGAATGTGTATACTAAGAAGCACTCTAGATGAAATCAACCAAGGCAGCAATCACTTTGATACTGAAACGGTTTGAATTGTTTGTGGTAGCGTACATTAGGTGTGATTGTGTGTTTATTCATGTACATCTATAAGACATGTCTAATGAGCCATTACTGAACAGCAACCCAATCGATGCCCCACAGTCGTCGGACAATGGTGATCAATTGTACAGTATTGACCATGTTTCCCGCTCATTAACTCTCATTGTGTGCATGTGTGTTTGTGAGTGTGTGTGTGTGTGTGTTGTTCCAGGTTGTTGTGGGTAAACAGTGTGGGTGGCTGGTGGGTAGGCAGTAGTGGCTGTGCCATGTCTCTGCTGTTCTATCGGACTGGTACCTGGTATGGGGCCACTGATTACTCTTATTGGCATAGAGGGGATGGGCGTTGGTCCAAATCACACGGCGCTCACCCACTGGCTGACGACTCCCAGCCCTTCTGCCCCAAACACACACTCACACATACACACACACTCTGACTCCAGGGCCCGAGCCAAGAACCAGAGGAACCCTGACACTCGCTGCGTTGCCATGGACTCAGGGGAGATCACGATAGCAGTTGTCAACGGTTTAGACAGATAATTTGTTGTCTCTCCTGTTGTCTCTCCTGTTGTCTTTCCTGTTGTCTCTCCTGTTGTCTTTCCTGTTGTCTCTCCTGTTGTCTCTCCTGTTGTCTTTCCTGTTGTCTCTCCTGTTGTCTCTCCTGTTGTCTCTCCTGTTGTCTTTCCTGTTGTCTCCCCTGTTGTCTTTCCTGTTGTCTCTCCTGTTGTCTCTCCTCTCCTGTTGTCTCCCCTGTTGTCTCTCCTCTCCTGTTGTCTCCCCTGTTGTCTCCCCTGTTGTCTCTCCTCTCCTGTTGTCTCCCCTGTTGTCTCTCCTGTTGTCTCCCCTGTTGTCTCCCCTGTTGTCTCCCCTGTTGTCTCCCCTGTTGTCTCTCCTCTCCTGTTGTCTCCCCTGTTGTCTCTCCTGTTGTCTCCCCTGTTGTCTCTCCTGTTGTCTCCCCTGTTGTCTCTCCTCTCCTGTTGTCTCTCCTGTTGTCTCCCCTGTTGTCTCCACTGTTGTCTCCACTGTTGTCTCCCCTGTTGTCTCTCCTCTCATGTTGTCTCCACTGTTGTCTCTCCTCTCCTGTTGTCTCCACTGTTGTCTCCCCTGTTGTCTCTCCTGTTGTCTCCCCTGTTGTCTCTCCTCTCCTGTTGTCTCCCCTGTTGTCTCTCCTGTTGTGTCCCCTGTTGTCTCTCCTGTTGTGTCCCCTGTTGTCTCTCCTCTCCTGTTGTCTCCCCTGTTGTCTTTCCTGTTGTCTCCCCTGTTGTCTTTCCTGTTGTCTCTCCTGTTGTCTCTCCTCTCCTGTTGTCTCCCCTGTTGTCTCTCCTCTCCTGTTGTCTCCCCTGTTGTCTCCCCTGTTGTCTCTCCTCTCCTGTTGTCTCTCCTGTTGTCTCTCCTGTTGTCTCCCCTGTTGTCTCCCCTGTTGTCTCCCCTGTTGTCTCTCCTGTTGTCTCCCCTGTTGTCTCTCCTCTCCTGTTGTCTCCCCTGTTGTCTCTCCTGTTGTCTCCCCTGTTGTCTCTCCTGTTGTCTCCCCTGTTGTCTCTCCTCTCCTGTTGTCTCCCCTGTTGTCTCCCCTGTTGTCTCCACTGTTGTCTCCACTGTTGTCTCCCCTGTTGTCTCTCCTCTCCTGTTGTCTCCACTGTTGTCTCTCCTCTCCTGTTGTCTCCACTGTTGTCTCCCCTGTTGTCTCTCCTGTTGTCTCCCCTGTTGTCTCTCCTCTCCTGTTGTCTCCCCTGTTGTCTCTCCTGTTGTGTCCCCTGTTGTCTCTCCTGTTGTGTCCCCTGTTGTCTCTCCTCTCCTGTTGTCTCCCCTGTTGTCTCCCCTGTTGTCTCCCCTGTTGTCTCCCCTGTTGTCTCCCCTGTTGTCTCCACTGTTGTCTCCCCTGTTGTCTCCCCTGTTGTCTCCCCTGTTGTCTCCCCTGTTGTCTCCCCTGTTGTCTCCCCTGTTGTCTCCCCTGTTGTCTCTCCTCTCCTGTTGTCTCCCCTGTTGTCTTTCCTCTCCTGTTGTCTCCCCTGTTGTCTCCCCTGTTGTCTCCCCTGTTGTCTCTCCTGTTGTCTCCCCTGTTGTCTCTCCTGTTGTCTCTCCTGTTGTGTCCCCTGTTGTCTCCCCTGTTGTCTCTCCTCTCCTGTTGTCTCCCCTGTTGTCTTTCCTCTCCTGTTTTCTCCCCTGTTGTCTCCCCTGTTGTCTCTCCTCTCCTGTTGTCTCCCCTGTTGTCTCTCCTCTCCTGTTGTCTCCCCTGTTGTCTCCCCTGTTGTCTTTCCTCTCCTGTTGTCTCTCCTGTTGTCTCTCCTGTTGTCTCTCCTCTCCTGTTGTCTCCCCTCTTGTCTTTCCTCTCCTGTTGTCTCTCCTGTTGTCTCCCCTGTTGTCTTTCCTCTCCTGTTGTTTCCCCTGTTGTCTCTCCTCTCCTGTTGTCTCCCCTCTTGTCTTTCCTCTCCTGTTGTCTCTCCTGTTGTCTCCCCTGTTGTCTCCCCTGTTGTCTCTCCTCTCCTGTTGTCTCTCCTGTTGTCTCTCCTCTCCTGTTGTCTCCCCTCTTGTCTTTCCTCTCCTGTTGTCTCTCCTGTTGTCTCCCCTGTTGTCTTTCCTCTCCTGTTGTTTCCCCTTTTGTCTCCCCTGTTGTCTCCCCTGTTGTCTCTCCTCTCCTGTTGTCTCCCCTGTTGTCTTTCCTCTCCTGTTGTTTCCCCTGTTGTCTCCCCTGTTGTCTCCCCTGTTGTCTCTCCTTTCCTGTTGTCTCCCCTCTTGTCTTTCCTGTTGTCTCTCCTCTCCTGTTGTCTCCCCTGTTGTCTCTCCTCTCCTGTTGTCTCCCCTGTTGTCTCCCCTGTTGTCTCTCCTCTCCTGTTGTCTCCCCTGTTGTCTCCCCTGTTGTCTCTCCTCTCCTGTTGTCTCCCCTGTTGTTTCTCCTCTCCTGTTGTCTCCCCTGTTGTCTCCCCTGTTGTCTCTCCTCTCCTGTTGTCTCCCCTGTTGTCTCTCCTCTCCTGTTGTCTCCCCTGTTGTCTCTCCTCTCCTGTTGTCTCCCCTGTTGTCTCCCCTGTTGTCTTTCCTCTCCTGTTGTCTCTCCGGTTGTCTCTCCTGTTGTCTCTCCTCCCCTGTTGTCTTTCCTCTCCTGTTGTTTCCCCTGTTGTCTCCCCTGTTGTCTCCCCTGTTGTCTCTCCTCTCCTGTTGTCTCCCCTGTTGTCTCTCCTCTCCTGTTGTTTCCCCTGTTGTCTCCCCTGTTGTCTCCCCTGTTGTTTCTCCTCTCCTGTTGTTTCCCCTGTTGTCTCCCCTGTTGTCTCCCCTGTTGTCTCTCCTCACCTGTTGTCTCCCCTGTTGTCTCTCCTCTCCTGTTGTCTCCCCTGTTGTCTTTCCTCTCCTGTTGTCTCCCCTGTTGTCTCTCCTCTCCTGTTGTCTCCCCTGTTGTCTCTCCTGTTGTCTCCCCTGTTGTCTCTCCTCTCCTCATGTCTCCCCTGTTGTCTTTCCTCTCCTGTTGTCTCCCCTGTTGTCTCTCCTCTCCTGTTGTCTCCCCTGTTGTCTCTCCTGTTGTCTCCCCTGTTGTCTCTCCTGTTGTCTCCCCTGTTTTCTCTCCTGTTGCCTCCCCTGTTGTCTTTCCTCTCCTGTTGTCTCCCCTGTTGTCTCCCCTGTTGTCTCTCCTGTTGTCTCTCCTCTCCTGTTGTCTCCCCTGTTGTCTCTCCTCTCCTGTTGTCTCCCCTGTTGTCTCTCCTGTTGTCTACCCTGTTGTCTCTCCTCTCCTGTTGTCTCCCCTGTTGTCTCTCCTCTCCTGTTGTCTCCCCTGTTGTCTCTCCTGTTGTCTACCCTCTTGTCTCTCCTCTCCTGTTGTCTCCCCTGTTGTCTCTCCTCTCCTGTTGTCTCTCAGCTCTTTTTGTCTTTCCTCTCCTGTTGTCTCCCCTGTTGTCTCTCCTCTCCTGTTGTCTCTCAGCTCTTTTTGTCTTTCCTCTCCTGTTGTCTCCCCTGTTGTCTCTCCTCTCCTGTTGTCTCTCAGCTCTTTTTGTCTTTCCTCTCCTGTTGTCTCCCCTGTTGTCTCTCCTCTCCTGTTGTCTCCCCTGTTGTCTCTCCTGTTGTCTCCCCTGTTGTCTTTCCTCTCCTGTTGTCTCACCTGTTGTCTCTCCTGTTGTCTTCCCTGTTGTCTCTCCTGTTGTCTCCCCTGTTGTCTCTCCTGTTGTCTCCCCTGTTGTCTTTCCTCTCCTGTTGTCTCCCCTGTTGTCTCCCCTGTTGTCTCTCCTGTTGTCTCTCCTCTCCTGTTGTCTCCCCTGTTGTCTCTCCTGTTGTCTCTCCTCTCCTGTTGTCTCCCCTGTTGTCTCTCCTGTTGTCTACCCTGTTGTCTCTCCTCTCCTGTTGTCTCCCCTGTTTTCTCCCCTGTTGTCTTTCCGCTCCTCTTGTCTCTCCTCTCCTGTTGTCTCCCCTGTTGTCTCTCCTCTCCTGTTGTCTCTCAGCTCTTCTTGTCTTTCCTCTCCTGTTGTCTCCCCTGTTGTCTCTCCTCTCCTGTTGTCTCTCAGCTCTTCTTGTCTTTCCTCTCCTGTTGTCTCCCCTGTTGTCTCTCCTCTCCTGTTGTCTCCCCTGTTGTCTTTCCTCTCCTGTTGTCTCCCTTGTTGTCTCTCCTCTCCTGTTGTCTCCTCTGTTGTCTCCTCTGTTGTCAGTTAGAAGGATACATATACTCCAGTCATATCCCACTTAGCACCATGTCCTTCTCTCTCTCCCACACTCGGAATATTTCAGAATGTGAAATATTTTATTGGCCTAAAATCCTCATAAATCAGATCCTCACTTTTGTACCTTTAAAGTAGTATTGGCTGTCAAAGCATATATTTTTCTCAGAAGTCCTCCTCTCCTGTGTGTGTACAGTGCAGTACCTTCTCTTCTAGGCTGTACGGTATTTGCATCAGACAGCCTGCCTCTGCTCCCCGGCTGTAAGAAGATTGGCTTCCAGAGAAGTTATTAAACATAATTGCAAACTAATTAGTACAGTGATCGCTTGGCACCTTAGTCTTGTGCGAGACACTCGATGTAGGTTTACAACATGCATTTCAATGTTACACTAATCAGTAATACATGATTAATGCATCACTAGGGTGTGCTTTATAATAGTTATTAATAAAGCTCTATGGATTAGATTAGTAATTCATTTCCAGATGAAAACCTTTACATTATGTGCTTGGTAAATCCGTACTCACAACATGACCTGTATGTTACTGTGTTGTTCTATGATAATGAGTCCACAAAGTGCTTTGATTTGGAGTTAGAATTTCACTTTGTACACATGACATTCTACATGGTAGCAACCTGTACACGTAAGTAAAAATACTTTAAAGTACTACTTAAGTCGTTTTGGGGGGTATCTGTATTTTACTTTACTATTTATACGTTTACTTCACTACATTCCTAAAGGAAGTAATGTACTTTTTACTCAATACATTTTCCCTGACACCCAAAAGTACTCGTTACATGTTGAATGCTTAGCAGGACAGGAAAATGGTACAATTCAGCCACTTATCAAGAGAACATCCCTGGTCATCCCTACCATCTCTGATCCGGAGGATTCACTAAACACAAATGCTTTGCTTGTAAATGATGTCTGGGTGTTGGGGTGTGCCCCTGGTTTTATTAATATAAGGAATTATAAATGAATTAGACTTTTACTTTTACTTCTGATACTTGAGAATATTTGAGCAATTACATTTACTTTTGATACTTAAGTATATTTAAAACCCAATACTTTTAGACTTTTACTCAAGTAGTATTTTACTGGGTGACTTTCACTTTTACTTGAGTCATTTTTCAAGGGGCAGCAGGTAGCTTAGTGGTTAGAGCATTGGGCCAGTAACCAAAACGTTTCTGGATCGAATCCTTGAGCTGACAAGGTAAACATCGGTCGTTCTGCCCATGAACAAGGCAGTTAACACACTGATCCCCGGTAAGCCGTCATTGTAAATAATATTTGTTCTTAACTGACTTGCCCAGTTAAATAAAGGTTAAATAAATAAATAAATTGTAATTCTATTAAGGTATCTTTACTTTTAATCAAGTATGACAATTAGGTAATTTTTCCACCACTGCAACTTGCTTCTCTGAGATGGTGATTATCAGTTGGACCTACAGAACACAGTGCAGTCAACTGAAGATGGTCTTCAATACACTATTCCATATGATTCTACTGTAAAGTGTTAGCGAAGGAGACATTATTAATGTACTCTTGCTAAACGCAATCAGATCCAAACAAAGTGAAGTAGGATCTGAAGACAGAGTCCTACAGCACTGGCCACGTAATCCTACCATTATCCTACAGCATCAGTAGGACCCATAGCCTATCTATCATTACCATCATTACCATGAAAACTAAATGCTCGGTAGGATGTTGACCTGCTTGGATGCCGATCCTGTTCCTCAGGGATTAATCCGGTGTGACACTCCTCTTCCTTCCCTCCAATCACTAATGAGTTCATCTTTGACCTCACAGCGGTTTCTTAATTTCCCCTAATTGAGCGGTCGTTAGCGGCCATGAGCCCTGCATGCGCTGGGGTGTGTGGTGTGGGGAAGAGGTGTGTATCTACTCACGTGACGCCGGATGGCCTGGCGCAGTTCGCAGGGGGCACCCATGACACGGGGAGATCATTAATTCACCCTGCCTAGCCGCACGGCTTATTTTGGATGTTTTCATAATGAGCGCCTGCTAAGGAGGGTAAACAAAGAGGCACGTCGCGGCCCTTTGATGTCAGACCATGTGAGAGCAACGCGGTCTGGAGACCTCCAGACACACACAGGTCTTTAGACAGGAGGTGGAAGCCAACCACCCTCCTCAGGAGGAGAGGAGAGGGGGAAAACACTAAAAGGTAGAGAGCCTGGGGTTGGTTTCAGACACAAACACTCATACACATACAGAGGCACACACACACACACACACACACACCTGCCCCATAGTGCTACCTGCGAGCAGTCTCAAAGGGTTGCAACCCTCTTATCAAGGACATTAGTTTGAAGTTTCACACAGTCGCTCCAAAGATTAAAAAGTTCAAGTTAAAGCAGAATTGTTTGAGAGTTAAACGTTTTAAACCAACATGGAGGCCACAGAGAAAACAATGATGATTATTTTGAGTAGGAGAATCACCATTTCCCCATGTCAAACTTGTTCTATCCACTTTGCCCAGGACTCAGATCAGCATGTCAATCTCCACTGATTCTGGGGTCTGAAAACTGGGGAGAAAAGTGGGCTCTTGACTGTGGGATGACTCACGTGGAAGATTGGAGTTTGCTGCGTCTCTCACCTCTCTCTCTCTTTCTCTGTTTTTCTCTCCCTCCATTTCTCTCTCTCTCTCGAACCACGGCCACCAAGTGTCACAGTCCACAATTAGCCTCCCGCCCCCCCTGGTTCTTGTTTACATCCCTGCATGCCCAGACCCCGGGCTCTGAAGAGGAGAGGAGGGTGACATCTTGACAGTTTTCTCTTCCCGGCGCAAACAAAAGGCCTTTGAATGATGAGCTGTTATTATGCAAATCAGCCTTGACTGATACTGTTTCGAAGGAGCGGCGAGCGACAAGCGGCCCGAGTCCTACTGGTCTGCCGTGATAGTGATCATTTTGGTGATTGCAGGGACCAGGGAGAAAGAGAGGAATGGGGCGAGAGTGACCGAGGTGCGTCTGGATTAGCATGTTGCTCTTACTTCCCTGCTGACCCCCGTGTGGAGAAACAGTCCCCCTCGGCCCACTGCTGGGAAATGCAAATTCTCTGGAGTAGACAGACATAGCTGATGTGACTTTGTCCAAGTGCAGAGAGGATGTTGGCCCAACTGTACTCCTCAAGGTTAAACACTCTCGCAATGTGATGTGGAGATACGCAGATACAGCTCTGCAGTGTTTCAGTTTCATCGTTCAATATCGCTGCTTGTAAAGACAATGGTGTGAGTGTGTGTGCATGTGTGTTTGTGCGTGCTTTTGTGTACAGTGCGTGTGTCTGCGCCCACACGTTTGTGTGTGTGTGTGTGTGTGTGTGTGTGCACATGTGTGAACGTCTGTGCATGCATGCTCTTACTGAATGTGTGTGTGCACGCCCGCACATTTGTGTGTGTGTGTGTGTGTGTGTGTGTGTGTGTGTGTGGAGCGGGTGAGTCACTGTGCCTGTCAGGCTGACCCCGGCACTGCCCACACACACACACACAGTGTGTCCATGTAGAGATGAGCTTTCTCATCAGCTGCTCTCTGACCTGCTACAGCTACAGCTCTGATCTGAGCCATATTCACCCAGTGTTGTTCTCCATCCAACACCAGCCAACATAATCCTCCAGCCAACGCTACAACCACCGCTAGTGAACCTGCTGTAAATCAGTGGGTTTGGGATTCATGTGTGGTTCGGTTAGATATAGGATTTTACAATTAAGCTACTATCACGCTTTTTAGAGAGAGAGAATATAAAATATAAAACAATTAGAGAATGTCATTTCCACAAATTTGAAACCCTTATTCAAGGTTTCAAAGACCTCTCTGATGAGGATAGGCTACCCGTCCTGTTGGGGGAGGACCCAGCTGGCAGGGAATTACATTGCTGCCTGCCATATGACGAGTGACCAACCTGCACATGTCCTCTATTCTTATTGTTCAACGTCTGGTTATTGGCTATTGTTGGTACTGTTGTCCCTTGACAATATTGATTAT
Organism: Salvelinus namaycush; assembly: GCF_016432855.1. Lineage (NCBI taxonomy): Eukaryota > Metazoa > Chordata > Actinopteri > Salmoniformes > Salmonidae > Salvelinus > Salvelinus namaycush. The sequence goes on from NC_052346.1 coordinate 14,435,689, forward strand.
TACTATGAATTCTGTACATTGTTACGTCATGCCAATAAAGCAAATTAGAGAGAGAGAGAGAGAGAGAGAGAGAGAGAGAGAGAGAGAGAGAGAGAGAGAGAGAGAGAGAGAGAGCGAGAGAGAGAGAGAGAGAGAGAGAGAGAGAGAGAGAGAGAGAGAGAGAGAGAGAGAGAGAGAGAGAGAGAGAGAGAGAGAGAGAGAGGAAAAGAAGAGGTTTGAAGCATCAGAGATGATGCTGTAGAAGCAGACGAGACCTCAACAGAGAGTGAATATTCTCCAGTTCATTTGGCCTCATTAGCATGTTCATGATTCATCATGGCATCACTACCCGGCAGTGGAAATAGGCTCTGCATTTTCCAGATATGTACCGATATGTAGCAGCGTTACACGTGGCTTGTAGTCCTGCACCTATCAGGCCTGTCAGGAGCATGAGTCCAAATCAAAGTATGCAAAACGGAAAACGGAGGGCACTTCTCGGGTGCTTACTCCGCTTGTACACATTTCGAACCGGCATCGATACAAGGAAATATGACGCAACCACTGAAAAAACAATGTCATTTATTGAAATCAATGGTGGCCGTTATTGAGCTGAAGCAAGAGAAAATAAACTCTGACTTTGGAATGAAATGTTGCCCATTCACATGTCATATGTTGCCTGACTACAATATATTACCTTGAAAACGTTAATAAATACATTTTGTGTTAACTTTGGCATGTTTACCTGCCTACAATACCCACTGTAGTGTGTGTAGATTCCAAGCCAATAGCGTGAACTGGCTAGCCTACTACCGTTAGCTAGCTAACTAGCCATAAAGAATTGGTAGCTAGCTACCCATGAAGAATTGACATCTACCTTGCATAACATTAGTTTTAGGTAATTTTTGACTTTTAAACTCTCTGGTTAGCTATCTTATTACGATTCACGTACAGCTAGCTGATAGTTATGAAGTAAAACGTTTGCTTTTTGTGTATCTTGTTTCGTCTCTATTGCCATTGTCCTGGCTGGAAGATGGTTCAGTGAGGTGCAACTTGAGGTAATACAGTAGGGGGAGTGTTTCTCAAATGTAATGTTTTATACATTCTCCTGAGAATGCACTCAGAGCATGAGACTGTGGAGTTCGGTTTAATACATATTGAGAAACACTCTGAGTGTAACAAAATAGTAGGAATACCTGCTCTTTCCATGACGTAGATTGTCCAGGTAAAAGCTACAATCCTTATTGATGTCTACTGTCAAATCCACTTCAATCAGTGTAGATGAAGGGGAGGAGACGGGTTAAAGAAGGATTTTTAAGACTTGAGACAACTGAGACATGGATTGTGTATGTGTGCCATTCAGAGGGTGAATGGGCAAGACAAAAGATTTAAGAGCCTTTGAACGGGGTATGGTAGTAGGTGCCAGGCGCACCGGTTTGAGTGTTTCAAGAACTGCAACGCTGCTGAGTTTTTCATGCTCAACAGTTTCCCGTGTGTTTCAAGAATGGTCCACCAACCAAAGGACGTCCAACCAACTTGACACAAATTTGGGAAGCGTTGGAGTCAATATGGGCCAGCATCCCTGTGGAACGCTTTTGACAGCTTGTGGAGTCCATGCCCTGACGTATTGAGGCTGTTCTGAGGGCAAAAGGGGGTGCTACTCAGTATTAGGAAGGTGTTCAGTGTATAACAGTACAGAATATTCATTTTGTTAATCGAAGCAAAATGAAAACTATGATGTAAAAATGTTGACCCCATGTTAGCTAAAGACTGTTTTTGTACCCGCTATCTCCTAGTTCGGGCCCTTCTACAACCAATGGTGTAAGACCAGAGTAACTACTGTATGGTGGATTGTAATAGGATCTGATTGTGTCCCATTAGATAACAATAGTATTGTTAATGATGTGCAGAGTTAGAACGAACACAAACAAGTCTTCATCATTATTACACCTCCATCTCCACCACCACTGTGTTCCTGACTAATTACCCAGCATCCTTCCTGTTTAGCAATCACACTCCCTTTCACCTCTCTCTCTCTCTCTCTCTCTATCTCTCACTTCCTCTTCCTCTTCCTTGCTCTCTCTCTCTCTCTCTCTTTCTTTCTCTCTCTCTGTCTCTGTTTGTCTGTGTCTCTCTCATTCTCTCTCTCTCTCTCTCGCTCTCTGTTTCAATCTCTCGGTCTCTAGCGCACTCTCTCTCCAGTCTTCCTCTCTCTCTTCCTCTCATACACACACACATGTCACCCCTCCACCCCTCCATCTGAAGTTTCCCCGTCCTACTGCCCATCTTTCCTCAGTGGTGACGGCAGAGGGATTTTCTTTCCGTGTTGTAACTACCATGTTACACCCCTAATAACCTCGCTGTGGTGATTTGTACAGTGGGAGGAGTAGTTCTGTTTTTCTCTCCCTCCCTCTCTCTCTCTCTCTCTCGCTTCCTCCTCTCATCTTGATTGCCCTTCCAGGCTCTCGTCTTTCCTTCTGTCTTGTCTCTGGTGCAGTGAAAGAGAGAGAGAAAGAGAGCGAGTGTTCCCTCGATGTGCTTCAACTCATCTTCCTTCCTCTTCCTCTCTCCTTTCATTGTCTATCTTTCTCTCCCCCTTTCCCTCCATCTCGCCCTCTTCCTCCCCCTCTCCCTCCCCTCTCCCTCTCCCATTACCTCTACCTCTCCCTCTCTTTCCCCCTCTCTCCTCTCATTTTCATCTCATGATGTTTACAGAGAGAACATCTCCTGGCATCTCCAGTCTAACCATCCCTTCACCACTGTTTACCTCGGGCTTTGATGCAAAACAGCGCTTCCCTCCGCCTCCTCTCTTCTTCTCCCTTTGTTTCTCCTCTCCTTTATATTTCTCCATCCCTCTGTATAAGTTGTCATTTGTTGCCCATTGTCTGGGCTGTATTTAGTGCCGGGGAGATTAGCCATGCGGGCAGCTGTGAATGGGCTGCAGCTGTCTGTTAAGGATTAGGGGAGTTTAATCAAAGTAGTTCTAATGTGGCTCGTAATGATGATCCGTGGGGACAGAGCTCTTTAACAGATAATGATGGCTGCCCAGATGACTCGCTTGTGTTGGAGTCGCTTGTTGTTCTCTCCTTCTTCGATACGATCCACACAGCCTGGTAGCTTCCTGTAGGCCTACGGTATAGTCTACGCATGCTGGGTGTGGAACCTGTAGTACGGGGACTGTTTTCTCAGGGTAGAAGAGAACCCGGCGTCTCAGATCAAATCTCAAATCAGATCTCGGATCAAATCGCAGTTGAGTTTCTTTTTGTTGTTTCACACGCGAATCCAGGAGAGTTGTCGTGTCTGCGTTGCCGTGGTAACCACCTTGCTGGTGTTGATTGAAGAACAGGTTTCATCTGTGAACCTCTGGTGTTGATTAATATGCTGTTCATATTTTAATACAGTACGCTCTGACAGTTGGTATACCACAATCAGCTTGGCCGTAGCCCGTTAGGAAAGAGAATTTCCCCACCTTCGCCTTAGGTGATTAGAGCCCAGTACAGAACATTAATTTTAGCAGTGCAGAGGCGGTCATGTTAACATACAACAGGAACATGAATCTGTGCTAGGCCGTGAAGAATCTCCAGGTGGAGATATAGCCTACTAGATGAGGTCGTCTTGGTGACGCCACCGTAGATCCTCTTCAGATGAATGGCCCTGAGATCCTTGGGATGACACCTCCCCCTAACTACAACCCCTCCCCAAATCGCACAGCCAGTCTAGGATGATATAGGCTAAAAATAGACTATCCCTGCCAGAGCTCCAAGGACATGCATATTCTCACACTGCCACCGTCACCCGACACACACAGGAGTAATGCTTCAGCTCTGACCGTGGCCAATCAGACCCGACTCAGGTGACATTTAATTGGGTTTGCGGTGTGAAGAAGTGACGGAGGGAGGACTCGTTTCTAGAGGTGGATGGACCCACTGCTGGGAAGGAGGTGTGAATTCAAAGACGAGCCGATCGGCAATTTAAATGTGTCTGCTAAAGATGTACTGTACTGTATTGTTACCATGGCTGTCCCTCTCTCTCTCTCTCAATTCAATTCAATTCAATTCAAGGGGCTTTATTGGCATGGGAAACATGTGTTAACATTGCTCTCTCTGTCTCTCTCTCTCTCTCTCTCTCTCTCTCTCTCTCTCTCTCTCTCTCTCTCTCTCTCTCTATGTCTCTCTCTCTATGTCTCTCTCTCTATGTCTCTCTCTTTCTCTCTCTCTCTCTCTTTCTTTCTTTCTTTCTCTCTCTCTCTCTCTCTCTCTCTCTCTCTCTCTCTCTCTCTCTCTCTCTCTCTCTTTCTCTCTCTCTCTCTCTCTCTATGTCTCTCTCTCTATGTCTCTCTCTATGTCTCTCTCTTTCTCTCTCTCTCTCTCTTTCTTTCTTTCTCTCTCTCTCTCTCTCTCTCTCTCTCTCTCTCTCTCTCTCTCTCTCTCTCTCTCTCTCTCTCTCTCTCTCTCTCTCTCTCTTCCAACCACACACACATGTTCTTCTCACTGCTTTACACCCAGGCCTTCCTGTTCAACAAGGTCACTGCCGTCAGGTATCACCCACCTACAAACTAGCAACAGCTACCACTTGAATCCTGTCAACAGTGAATATGACACTATTGTTTCCTGCTCGCCCATTCCCAGCACTGCATGTGTCTGTCTGTCTCTGTCTCATTGTGCCTCTGTGTGTTTCAGGGGAGAAAGAGTGTGCTTGTGTGTGAAGGAGTCAGCGGGTGCAGTCGTAGTCGGGTGCTAAACTGGTAGCGTAGCGCGGAGTGTTGTGATATGACCCGGAGCTGACTCACGGCTCTGAGCAGATGATGGAAGACAAAACTCACAATGAGACCAGAGGAATGAAAGGGAAAAAGAGAGGGGGAAAAACAGTGTTTCTATCGCTGACACTGTCTCTCAAATAATGAGAAGCGAGAGAGAGGGGGTGAGAGAGAGGAAGAGAGAGAGAAAGTGAAAGAGAGCTGTCTTCCCCCCTATTGTTCTCTCTCTCTCTCACTCCCCCTCTCTCTCTCCTCTCTCTGTTCCTCTCTCTCCCTGGTGAAGCCCTCATGCTGTTAGAGACAGATGCCTTGGTGAACTGTGAGGAATGTTGCTACTGTGGCTTGTTTCTCAATCAGGGGCTTAGCTCACTGCCTGCCTGCTTCACACACGTGGGAAGCAGCACAAAGAGAAGATTTATGTGCAGGCACACACACACACATACGCACTGTAACGCACACACACATACGCACTGTAACGCACACACACACATATGCACACACGCACATACACACGGCACACACACCGATAATATCCGTTGAAATGGGAAATGCTTGTGGCTACCGCTGTTTTACAGCATCACAGGCTTTGCTACTATTGGTTAATCTGCTACAGGCCTTTCAGAGAGGAAAAGGTAGCTTCTATATAACAGGCAAGTAACTGTTATTTCCAGAATTCTTAATTCATGCTAATTGTGCTAACGTTAAAAGCTCAAAAGACGGTTTTGTTTTGCATAAAGGATATTATTGAATATCCTGACCCCCCTTTTGTGTGTATTTTACTAGGATCCCCATTAGCCATTGCGAAAGCAGCAGCTACTCTTCCTGGGGTCCACACAGAACATGAAACATAACATAAGACAGAACATTAATAGACAAGAAGAGCTCAAGGACAGAACTACATACATTTAAAAATGCCGCACGTAACATACATATCAATACATACACACAAAATATCTCCTTTCATGGTTGAATCTGAACTTCACCATAGAAGACAACAGTAGAATCTGAACTTCACCAAAGAAGACAACAGTAGAATCTGAAATTCACCATGGAAGACAACAGTAGAATCTGAACTTCACCATAGAAGACAACAGTAGAATCTGAAAATCACCATGGAAGACAACAGTAGAATCTGAACTTCACCATGGAAGACAACAGTAGAATCTGAACTTCACCATAGAAGACAACAGTAGAATCTGAACTTCACCATAGAAGACAACAGTAGAATCTGAACTTCACCATGGAAGACAACAGTAGAATCTGAACTTCACCATAGAAGACAACAGTAGAATCTGAACTTCACCATGGAAGACAACAGTAGAATCTGAACTTCACCATGGAAGACAACAGTAGAATCTGAAATTCACCATAGAAGACAACAGTAGAATCTGAACTTCACCATAGAAGACAACAGTAGAATCTGAACTTCACCATGGAAGACAACAGTAGAATCTGAACTTCACCATAGAACACAACAGTAGAATCTGAACTTCACCATAGAAGACAACAGTAGAATCTGAACTTCACCGTAGAAGACAACAGTAGAATCTAAAGTTCACCATAGAAGACAACAGTAGAATATGAACTTCACCATGGAAGACAACAGTAGAATCTGAACTTCACCATAGAAGACAACAGTAGAATCTGAACTTCACCATAGAAGACAACAGTAGAATCTGAACTTCACCATAGAAGACAACAGTAGAATCTGAACTTCACCATAGAAGACAACAGTAGAATCTGAACTTCACCACGGAAGACAACAGTAGAATCTGAACTTCACCAAAGAAGACAACAGTAGAATCTGAACTTCACCATAGAAGACAACAGTAGAATCTGAACTTCACCATAGAAGACAACAGTAGAATCTGAACTTCACCGTAGAAGACAACAGTAGAATCTGAACTTCACCACGGAAGACAACAGTAGGATCTGAACTTCACCATAGAAGACAATAGTAGATTCTGAATGTCACCATGGAAGACAACAGTAGAATCTGAACTTCACCACGGAAGACAACAGTAGAATCTGAACTTCACCATAGAAGACAACAGTAGAATCTGAACTTCACCACGGAAGACAACAGTAGAATCTGAACTTCACCATAGAAGACAACAGTAGAATCTGAACTTCACCACGGAAGACAACAGTAGAATCTGAACTTCACCATGGAAGACAACAGTAGAATCTGAACTTCACCATAGAAGACAACAGTAGAATCTGAACTTCACCACGGAAGACAACAGTAGAATCTGAACTTCACCATTGAAGACAACAGTAGAATCTGAGCTTCACCATAGAAGACAACAGTAGAATCTGAACTTCACCATGGAAGACAACAGTAGAATCTGAACTTCACCATAGAAGACAACAGTAGAATCTGAACTTCACCATAGAAGACAACAGTAGAATCTGAACTTCACCATAGAAGACAACAGTAGAATCTGAACTTCACCATAGAAGACAACAGTAGAATCTGAACTTCACCACGGAAGACAACAGTAGAATCTGAACTTCACCAAAGAAGACAACAGTAGAATCTGAACTTCACTATAGAAGACAACAGTGGAATCTGAACTTCACCATAGAAGACAACAGTAGAATCTGAACTTCACCGTAGAAGACAACAGTAGAATCTGAACTTCACCACGGAAGACAACAGTAGAATCTGAACTTCACCACGGAAGACAACAGTAGAATCTGAACTTCACCATAGAAGACCACAGTAGATTCTGAATGTCACCATGGAAGACAACAGTAGAATCTGAACTTCACCACGGAAGACAACAGTAGAATCTGAACTTCACCATAGAAGACAACAGTAGAATCTGAACTTCACCACGGAAGACAACAGTAGAATCTGAACTTCACCATAGAAGACAACAGTAGAATCTGAACTTCACCAGTGAAGACAACAGTAGAATCTGAACTTCACCATAGAAGACAACAGTAGAATCTGAACTTCACCATAGAAGACAACAGTAGAATCTGAACTTCACCACGGAAGACAACAGTAGAATCTGAACTTCACCATAGAAGACAACAGTAGAATCTGAGCTTCACCATAGAAGACAACAGTAGAATCTGAACTTCACCATAGAAGACAACAGTAGAATCTGAACTTCACCATAGAAGCCAACAGTAGAATCTGAACTTCACCACGGAAGACAACAGTGGAATCATGGAAGACAACAGTAGAATCTGAACTTCACCATAGAAGACAACAGTAGAATCTGAACTTCACCATAGAAGACAACAGTAGAATCTGAACTCCACAATAGAAGACAACAGTAGAATCTGAACTTCACCATGGAAGACAACAGTAGAATCTGAACTTCACCACGGAAGACAACAGTAGAATCTGAACTTCACCATGGAAGACAACAGTAGAATCTGAACTTCACCATGGAAGACAACAGTAGAATCTGAACTTCACCATAGAAGACAACAGTAGAATCTGAACTTCACCATAGAAGACAACAGTAGAATCTGAACTTCACCATAGAAGACAACAGTAGAATCTGAACTCCACAATAGAAGACAACAGTAGAATCTGAACTTCACCATAGAAGACAACAGTAGAATCTGATATTCACCATGGAAGACAACAGTAGAATCTGAACTTCACCATGGAAGACAACAGTAGAATCTGAACTCCACCATGGAAGACAACAGTAGAATCTGAACTTCACAATGGAAGACAATCGTAGAATCTGAACTTCACCATGGAAGACAACAGTAGAATCTGAACTTCACCACGGAAGACAACAGTAGAATCATGGAAGACAACAGTAGAATCTGAACTTCACCATAGAAGACAACAGTAGAATCTGAACTTCACCATAGAAGACAACAGTAGAATCTGAACTTCACCATAGAAGACAACAGTAGAATCTGAACTTCACCATAGAAGACAACAGTAGAATCTGAACTTCACCATAGAAGACAACAGTAGAATCTGAACTTCACCATGGAAGACAACAGTAGAATCTGAACTTCACCATAGAAGACAACAGTAGAATCTGAACTTCACCATAGAAGACAACAGTAGAATCTGAACTCCACAATAGAAGACAACAGTAGAATCTGAACTTCACCATGGAAGACAACAGTAGAATCTGAACTTCACCATGGAAGACAACAGTAGAATCTCAACTTCACCATGGAAGACAACAGTAGAATCTGAACTTCACCACGGAAGACAACAGTAGAATCTGAACTTCACCATAGAAGACAACAGTAGAATCTGATATTCACCATGGAAGACAACAGTAGAATCTGAGCTTCACCATGGAAGACAACAGTATAATCTGAACTCCACCATGGAAGACAACAGTAGAATCTGAACTTCACCATGGAAGACAACAGTAGAATCTGAACTTCACCATAGAAGACAACAGTAGAATCTGAACTTCACCATGGAAGACAACAGTAGAATCTGAACTTCACCATGGAAGACAACAGTAGAATCTGAACTTCACCATGGAAGACAACAGTAGAATCTGAACTTCACCATAGAAGACAACAGTAGAATCTGAACTTCACCATAGAAGACAACAGTAGAATCTGAACTTCACCATGGAAGACAACAGTAGAATCTGATATTCACCACGGAAGACAACAGTAGAATCTGAACTTCACCATGGAAGACAACAGTAGAATCTGATATTCACTACGGAAGACAACAGTAGAATCTGAACTTCACCATAGAAGACAACAGTAGAATCTGAACTTCACCAAAGAAGACAACAGTAGAATCTGAACTTCACCATGGAAGACAACAGTAGAATCTGAACTTCACCATAGAAGACAACAGTAGAATCTGAACTTCACCATAGAAGACAACAGTAGAATCTGAACTTCACCATGGAAGACAACAGTAGAATCTGATATTCACCACGGAAGACAACAGTAGAATCTGAACTTCACCATGGAAGACAACAGTAGAATCTGATATTCACTACGGAAGACAACAGTAGAATCTGAACTTCACCATAGAAGACAACAGTAGAATCTGAACTTCACCAAAGAAGACAACAGTAGAATCTGAACTTCACCATGGAAGACAACAGTAGAATCTGAACTTCACCACGGAAGACAACAGTAGAATCTGAACTTCACCATGGAAGACAACAGTAGAATCTGAACTTCACCATAGAAGACAACAGTAGAATCTGAACTTCACCATAGAAGACAACAGTAGAATCTGAACTTCACCATAGAAGACAACAGTAGAATCTGAACTTCACCATGGAAGACAACAGTAGAATCTGAACTTCACCATGGAAGACAACAGTAGAATCTGATATTCACCACGGAAGACAACAGTAGAATCTGAACTTCACCATGGAAGACAACAGTAGAATCTGAACTTCACCATAGAAGACAACAGTAGAATCTGAACTTCACCATGGAAGACAACAGTAGAATCTGAACTTCACCACGGAAGACAACAGTAGAATCTGAACTTCACCACGGAAGACAACAGTAGAATCTGAACTTCACCATAGAAGACAACAGTAGAATCTGAACTTCACCATAGAAGACAACAGTAGAATCTGAACTTCACCATAGAAGACAACAGTAGAATCTGAACTTCACCATGGAAGACAACAGTAGAATCTGAACTTCACCATGGAAGACAACAGTAGAATCTGATATTCACCATGGAAGACAACAGTAGAATCTGAACTTCACCATAGAAGACAACAGTAGAATCTGAACTTCACCATAGAAGACAACAGTAGAATCTGAACTTCACCATGGAAGACAACAGTAGAATCTGAACTTCACCATGGAAGACAACAGTAGAATCTGAACTTCACCATGGAAGACAACAGTAGAATCTGAACTTCACCATAGAAGACAACAGTAGAATCTGAACTTCACCATAGAAGACAACAGTAGAATCTGAACTTCACCATAGAAGACAACAGTAGAATCTGAACTTCACCATGGAAGACAACAGTAGAATCTGAACTTCACCATGGAAGACAACAGTAGAATCTGATATTCACCATGGAAGACGACAGTAGAATCTGAACTTCACCATGGAAGACAACAGTAGAATCTGAACTTCACCATTGAAGACAACAGTAGAATCTGAACTTCACCATAGAAGACAACAGTAGAATCTGAACTTCACCATAGAAGACAACAGTAGAATCTGAACTTCACCATAGAAGACAACAGTAGAATCTGAACTTCACCATGGAAGACAACAGTAGAATCTGAACTTCACCATAGAAGACAACAGTAGAATCTGAACTTCACCATTGAAGACAACAGTAGAATCTGAACTTCACCATTGAAGACAACAGTAGAATCTGAACTTCACCATAGAAGACAACAGTAGAATCTGAACTTCACCATAGAAGACAACAGTAGAATCTGAACTTCACCATAGAAGACAACAGTAGAATCTGAACTTCACCGTGGAAGACAACAGTAGAATCTGAACTTCACCATAGAAGACAACAGTAGAATCTGAACTTCACCATGGAAGACAACAGTAGAATCTGAACTTCACCATTGAAGACAACAGTAGAATCTGAACTTCACCATAGAAGACAACAGTAGAATCTGAACTTCACCATTGAAGACAACAGTAGAATCTGAACTTCACCATTGAAGACAACAGTAGAATCTGAACTTCACCATAGAAGACAACAGTAGAATCTGAACTTCACCATGGAAGACAACAGTAGAATCTGAACTTCACCATAGAAGACAACAGTAGAATCTGAACTTCACCATTGAAGACAACAGTAGAATCTGAACTTCACCATAGAAGACAACAGTAGAATCTGAACTTCACCATTGAAGACAACAGTAGAATCTGAACTTCACCATTGAAGACAACAGTAGAATCTGAACTTCACCATTGAAGACAACAGTAGAATCTGAACTCCACAATAGAAGACAATTAAACAATATGATGCTCAACAGAGCTGTCTACAATCTTAGAAAAAAAGGTGCTATCTAGAACCTAAAATAGTTATTCAGCTGTCCCTATAGGAGAACCCTTTAAGTTCCATTTAAGACCCTTTCCACATTGTGTTCTACATGAGTATACTAAGAGTATATTTCTCTATGGATGGTCTTACAGTTCCTCCCGAGATGACCACATTGACACATTCTGACATGAAAGATCTTCTGTCGCATCTTCCATGTTCTGAAGGCTATTTCTACCCGCTGCTGTTGGAGGCGTGGTTTCTATCCTGGAGCGAGAACAGAAATACCTGGGTTAGGGTCTGTCCCTGGCGACCCTCTGTCCTCTCTGTAGCTCTGTGAATAGAACAAAGAGAGAGCCTTGGCGTTGGTGGAAGTTTACATCCCAGGATTATCTAGAGGAGGACGCTGAGCTTCAATGTCAACTCCATAAATACAGAACAGCAACCACTTTGAGCATCCTACAGATGTAGGATCTTAATTCGATCACCCTACTGCAGGTGAACTTTGAGGTATTTCCACTTTGACATTTCATATTTGATTTTCCCTTGTATCAACCCTTACAAACATATCCATTCATTATAATCCACATAATAATTCACATTTCCTGTTGCTGCAGGATTATTTTCCTGATGTAGCAAACTGGCTCTAATTAAGATCTTACATCTGCATGTTCTGTAACACTTGCGAGAGTTTTGATGGGTTACCTACTGTAAGATACTTGATGGCTTACTTATTATACTTGATGACACTTGACGTGATGTGTTTGTGTTTTCCAGGTTGTGGTACAGGATGTGTCAATATTTTCCAGGTTGTGATATAGGATGTGTCAGTGTTTTCCAGGTTGTGATATAGGATGTGTCAGTGTTTTCCAGGTTGTGATATAGGATGTGTCAATGTTTCCAGGTTGTGATATAGGATGTGTCAGTGTTTTCCAGGTTGTGATATAGGATGTGTCAGTGTTTTCCAGGTTGTGATATAGGATGTGTCAATGTTTTCCAGGTTGTGATATAGGATGTGTCAGTGTTTTCCAGGTTGTGATATAGGATGTGTCAGTGTTTTCCAGGTTGTGATATAGGATGTGTCAGTGTTTTCCAGGTTGTGATATAGGATGTGTCAGTGTTTTCCAGGTTGTGATATAGGATGTGTCAGTGTTTTCCAGGTTGTGATATAGGATGTGTCAATGTTTTCCAGGTTGTGATATAGGATGTGTCAGTGTTTTCCAGGTTGTGATATAGGATGTGTCAATGTTTTCCAGGTTGTGATATAGGATGTGTCAGTGTTTTCCAGGTTGTGATATAGGATGTGTCAGTGTTTTCCAGGTTGTGATATAGGATGTGTCAGTGTTTTCCAGGTTGTGATATAGGATGTGTCAGTGTTTTCCAGGTTGTGATATAGGATGTGTCAGTGTTTTCCAGGTTGTGATATAGGATGTGTCAGTGTTTTCCAGGTTGTGATATAGGATGTGTCAGTGTTTTCCAGGTTGTGATATAGGATGTGTCAGTGTTTTCCAGGTTGTGATATAGGATGTGTCAGTGTTTTCCAGGTTGTGATATAGGATGTGTCAGTGTTTTCCAGGTTGTGATATAGGATGTGTCAATGTTTTCCAGGTTGTGATATAGGATGTGTCAGTGTTTTCCAGGTTGTGATATAGGATGTGTCAGTGTTTTCCAGGTTGTGATATAGGATGTGTCAGTGTTTTCCAGGTTGTGATATAGGATGTGTCAGTGTTTTCCAGGTTGTGATATAGGACGTGTTCGTGTTTTCCAGGATGTAATAAAGGTAAGTCATTGTGTTGGTGACTGTATTGAAGCTAGTCTGTAGCCAATAGCTCAGGCCTGGGGTTATGTGCCTCATTAGCACAGAATGATAGACGTGTCCATTTCTACGGGGCTCTCTCTTTCACGCACACCCTGTATCACTCTCTAACTCTCTCTCTAACTCTCTCTCTCTCTCTCTCTATCTCTCTAACTCTCTCTCTAACTCTCTCTCTCTCTCTCTCTATCTCTCTCTCTATCTCTCTATCTCTCTCTAACTCTCTCTCTAACTCTCTCTCTCTCTCTATATCTCTCTCTATATCTCTCTCTATCTCTCTCTCTAACTCTCTCTCTGTCTCTCTCTCTAACTCGCTCTCTCTCTAACTCTCTCTCTATCTCTCTATATCAATTCAATTCAATTCAATTCAAGGGGCTTTATTGGCATGGGAAACATGTGTTAACATTGCCAAAGCAAGTGAGGTAGATATTATACAAATTAACAGTAAACATTACACATACAGAAGTTTCAAAACAATAAAGACATTACAAATGTTATATTATATATATACAGTGTTGTAACAATGTACAAATGGTTAAAGCACACAAGTTAAAATAAATAAGCATAAATATGGGTTGTATTTACAATGGTGTTTGTTCTTCACTGGTTGCCCTTTTCTTGTGGCAACAGGTCACAAATCTTGCTGCTGTGATGGCACACTGTGGAATTTCTCCCAGTAGATATGGGAGTTTATCAAAATTGGATTTGTTTTCAAATTCTTTGTGGATCTGTGTAATCTGAGGGAAATATGTCTCTCTAATATGGTCATACATTGGGCAGGAGGTTAGGAAGTGCAGCTCAGTTTCCACCTCATTTTGTGGGCAGTGTGCACATAGCCTGTCTTCTCTTGAGAGCCATGTCTGCCTACGGCGGCCTTTCTCAATAGCAAGGCTATGTTCACTGAGTCTGTACATAGTCAAAGCTTTCCTTAAGTTTGGGTCAGTCACAGTGGTCAGGTATTCTGCCACTGTGTACTCTCTGTTTAGGGCCAAATAGCATTCTAGTTTGCTCTGTTTTTTTGTTAATTCTTTCCAATGTGTCAAGTAATTATCTTTTTGTTTTCTCATGATTTGGTTGGGTCTAATTGTGCTGTTGTCCTGGGGCTCTGTGGGGTGTGTTTGTGTTTGTGAACAGAGCCCTAGGACCAGCTTGCTTAGGGGACTCTTCTCCAGGTTCATCTCTCTGTAGGTGATGGCTTTGTTATGGAAGGTTTGGGAATCGCTTCCTTTTAGGTGGCTCTTTTCTGGATTTTGATCATTAGTGGGTATCGGCCTAATTCTGCTCTGCATGCATTATTTGGTGTTCTACGTTGTACACGGAGGATATTTTTGCAGAATTCTGCATGCAGAGTCTCAATTTGGTGTTTGTCCCATTTTGTGAAATCTTGGTTGGTGAGCGGACCCCAGACCTCACAACCATAAAGGGCAATGGGCTCTATGACTGATTCAAGTATTTTTAGCCAGATCCTAATTGGTATGTTGAAATTTATGTTCCTTTTGATGGCATAGAAGGCCCTTCTTGCCTTGTCTCTCAGATCGTTCACAGCTTTGTGGAAGTTACCTGTGGTGCTGATGTTTAGGCCGAGGTATGTATAGTTTTTTGTGTGCTCTAGGGCAACGGTGTCTAGATGGAATTTGTGGTCCTGGTGACTGGACCTTTTTTGGAACACCATTATTTTGGTCTTACTGAGATTTACTGTCAGGGCCCAGGTCTGACAGAATCTGTGCAGAAGATCTAGGTGCTGCTGTAGGCCCTCCTTGGTTGGTGACAGAAGCACCAGATCATCAGCAAACAGTAGACATTTGACTTCGGATTCTAGTAGGGTGAGACCGGGTGCTGCAGACTGTTCTAGTGCCCGCGCCAATTCGTTGATATATATGTTGAAGAGGGTGGGGCTTAAGCTGCATCCCTGTCTCACCCCACGACCCTGTGTGAAGAAATGTGTGTGTTTTTTGCCAATTTTAACCGCACACTTGTTGTTTGTGTACATGGATTTTATAATGTCGTATGTTTTACCCCCAACACCACTTTCCATCAATTTGTATAGCAGACCCTCATGCCAAATTGAGTCGAAGGCTTTTTTGAAATCAACAAAGCATGAGAAGACTTTGCCTTTGTTTTGGTTTGTTTGGTTGTCAATTAGGGTGTGTAGGGTGAATACATGGTCTGTTGTACGGTAATTTGGTAAAAAGCCAATTTGACATTTGCTCAGTACATTGTTTTCATTGAGGAAATGTACGAGTCTGCTGTTAATGATAATGCAGAGGATTTTCCCAAGGTTACTGTTGACGCATATTCCACGGTAGTTATTGGGGTCAAATTTGTCTCCACTTTTGTGGATTGGGGTGATCAGTCCTTGGTTCCAAATATTGGGGAAGATGCCAGAGCTAAGGACGATGTTAAAGAGTTTTAGTATAGCCAATTGGAATTTGTTGTCTGTATATTTGATCATTTCATTAAGGATACCATCAACACCACAGGCCTTTTTGGGTTGGAGGGTTTTTATTTTGTCCTGTAACTCATTCAAGGTAATTGGAGAATCCAGTGGGTTCTGGTAGTCTTTAATAGTTGATTCTAGGATTTGTATTTGATCATGTATATGTTTTTGCTCTTTATTCTTTGTTATAGAGCCAAAAAGATTGGAGAAGTGGTTTACCCATACATCTCCATTTTGGATAGATAATTCTTCGTGTTGTTGTTTGTTTAGTGTTTTCCAATTTTCCCAGAATTGGTTAGAGTCTATGGAGTCTTCAATTACATTGAGCTGATTTCTGACGTGCTGTTCCTTCTTTTTCCGTAGTGTATTTCTGTATTGTTTTAGTGATTCACCATAGTGAAGGCGTAGACTCAGGTTTTCCGGGTCTCTATGTTTTTGGTTGGACAGGTTTCTCAATTTATTTCTTAGATTTTTGCATTCTTTATCAAACCATTTGTCATTGTTGTTCATTTTCTTCGGTTTTCTATTTGAGATTTTTAGATTTGATAGGGAAGCTGAGAGGTCAAATATACTGTTAAGATTTTCTACTGCCAAGTTTACACCTTCACTATTGCAGTGGAACATTTTACCCAGGAAGTTGTCTAAAAGGGATTGAATTTGCTGTTGCCTAATTGTTTTTTGGTAGGTTTCCAAACTGCATTCCTTCCATCTATAGCATTTCTTAATGTTACTCAGTTCCTTTGGCTTTGATGCCTCATGATTGAGTATTGCTCTGTTCAAGTAGACTGTGATTTTGCTGTGATCTGATAGGGGTGTCAGTGGGCTGACTGTGAACGCTCTGAGAGACTCTGGGTTGAGGTCAGTGATAAAGTAGTCTACAGTGCTACTGCCAAGAGATGAGCTATAGGTGAACCTACCATAGGAGTCCCCTCGAAGCCTACCATTGACTATGTACATACCCAGCGTGCGGCAGAGCTGCAGGAGTTGTGACCCGTTTTTGTTGATTATGTTGTCATAGTTGTGCCTAGGGGGGCATATATCTCTCTCTAACTTTCTATCTCACTCTCTAACTCTCTCTCTCTATCTCTCTCTAACTCTCTCTCTAACTCTCTATCTAACTCTCTCTCTATCTCTCTCTAACTCTCTCTCTAACTCTCTCTCTAACTCTCTAACTCTCTCTCCCACTCTCTAACACTCTCTCTCTCTCTCTCTCTCTCTAACTCTCTCTCTCTATCTCTCTCTAACTCTCTATATCTCTATCTAACTCTCTAACTCTCTCTCCCACTCTCTCTCTCTCTCTCTCTCTCTCTCTCTCTCTCTCTCTCTCTCTCTCTCTCTCTCTCTCTCTCTCTCTCTCTCTCTCTCTCTCTCTAACTCTCTCTCTCTAACTCTCTCTCTCTATCTCTCTCTAACTCTCTCTCTAACTCTCTCTAACTCTCTCTCTAACTCTCTCTCTATATCTCTCTCTAACTCTCTCTCTCTATCTCTCTCTAACTCTGTCTCTAACTCTCTCTCTCTAACTCTCTCTATCTCTCTCTAACTCTCTCTCTAACTCTCTCTAACTCTCTCTAACTCTCTCTCTAACTCTCTCTCTCTATCTCTCTATCTCTCTATATCTCTCTCTAACTCTCTCTCTCTATCTCTCTCTAACTCTGTCTCTAACTCTCTCTCTCTATCTCTCTCTAACTCTCTCTCTCTATCTCTCTCTAACTCTCTCTCTAACTCTCTCTCTCTATCTCTCTATCTCTCTATATCTCTCTCTAACTCTCTCTCTAACTCTCTCTCTATCTCTCTCTAACTCTCTCTCTAACTCTCTATATCTCTATCTAACTCTCTAACTCTCTTTCTAACTCTCTCTCCCACTCTCTAACTCTCTCTCTAACTCTCTCTCTCTATCTCTCTATCTCTCTATATCTCTCTCTAACTCTCTCTCTAACTATCTCTCTCTATCTCTCTATCTCTCTATATCTCTCTCTAACTCTCTCTCTCTATCTCTCTCTAACTCTCTCTCTAACTCTCTATATCTCTCTCTAACTCTCTAACTCTCTAACACTCTCTCTCTCTCTCTCTCTCTCTCTCTCTAACTCTCTCTCTATCAATTCAATTCAATTCAAGGGGATTTATTGGCATGGGAAACATATGTTAACATTGCCAAGGCCAGTGAGGTAGATAATAAACAAAAGTAAAATAAACAATAAAAATGAACAGTAAACATTACACTCACAGAAGTTTCAAAAGAATGAAGACATTACAAATGTCATAGTATGTATATATACAGTGTTGTAACAATGTACAAATGGTTAACGTACAAAAGGGAAAATAAATAAGGATAAATATGGGTTGTATTTACAATGGTGTTTGTTCTTCACTGGTTGACCTTTTCTTGTGGCAACAGGTCACAAATCTTGCTGATGTCACACTGTGGTATTTCACCCAGTAGATATAGGAGTTCATCAAAATCGGGTTTGTTTTCGAATTCTTTGTGGATCTGTGTAATCTGAGGGAAATATGTGTCTCTAATATGGTCATACTGTAACGGTTGTCGTCGGTGGAAGAAGGTGAGGACCAAAGCGCAGCGTGGTTAGTATTCATCTTATTTAATAATAATCCAAAAATGAACACTTCAAATTACAAAAAACAAAGTGAAAACCGAAACAGTTCTGTCTGGTGCAGACACACAAAGACGGAAAACAACCACCCACAAAACCCAACAGAAAACAGGCTACCTAAATATGGTTCCCAGTCAGAGACAATGACTAACACCTGCCTCTGATTGAGAACCATATCAGGCCAAACAAGAAAACCAACACAGAAACACAAAACATAGATAACCCACCCAACTCACGCCCTGGCCACACTAAAACAACGAAAATACAAAAGAACTATGGTCAGCACGTGACACATACATTGGGCAGGAGGTTAGGAAGTGCAGCTCAGTTTCCACCTCATTTGGTAGCCTGTCTTCTCTTGAGAGCCATGTATACCCTACGGCGGCCTTTCTCAATAGCAAGGCTATGCTCACTGAGTCTGTACATAGTCAAAGCTTTCCTTAAGTTTGGGTCAGTCACAGTGGTCAGGTATTCTGCCACTGTGTAGGGTAGACATGGCTGGTTAGGGTAGACATCTCTGTTTAGGGCCAAATAACATTCTAGTTTGCTGCATGCAGAGAATTCTGCATGCAGAGTCTCAATTGGGTGTTTGTCCCATTTTGTGAATTCTTGGTTGGTGAGCGGACTCCAGACCTCACAACCCTAAAGGGCAATGGATTCTATAACTGATTCAAGTATTTTTAGCCAGATCCTAATTGGTATGTTGAATTTTATGTTTCTTTTGATGGCATAGAATGCCCTTCTTGCCTTGTCTCTCAGATCATTCACAGCTTTGTGGAAGTTACCTGTGGCGCTGATGTTTAAGCCAAGGTATGTATAGTTTTTTGTTGGCTCTAGGGAAATATCTCTCTAACTCTCTCTTTAACTCTCTCTCTATCTCTCTCTAACTCTTTCTCTAACTCCCTCTCTTCCCACACTCCCCACACACAGAATGATGTAATTAACCCTCTCTCACTCACACTCTCTCTCTCTCTTACACAAATACACACACACACACACACACACTTGCATAGAGAGAGAGGCAGCCAGTGTCTCTACAAAAGAGTGCTCCCCGCATTCTGTGTCTTTGACATGATCTTCCCTCCCCACAGTGGACGGCAGAGACAAAGCCCTCTACTGAATGGGGGTCAGCTGCAGCACAGCCCTCTGGGAGATTCCTGTTGAGGCTTTTAATGAATGTCATTTTCTTGCATTAACCAGGCCGATTGTTGGATAATGGCCTCCCAACAATAACATTTAACCAATTCCCCTGTCTTTTGGGCCCTGCTCATTTGGGGCTCAGCGGGAGGTGGTAATTGATTGTGTAATTCCAATCAAAGCTGTAAACAGATTGGGTTTCCCTTTATACCCTCTTAGATTAGATCACATCAAAGAGGCACATTATAATAGACTCTATTCTGGCCACTGGAACTGTCAAAAACAACGATGCCCAGTCCTCACAACTCTTTACACGTGGAATGGGAGCCTTTTTATCTTAGCACGGAGGAAAAACACATGCCTTTTATTTGACCTCGGCTCTGTTGTGTTCAAACATGTTCAAATGCTTTCTTTTCCCTTTCTTCGTTCTAATTCTCTCTGGTTCGGTCTTTAGAAGCCTGGACTGGGGAGCGGGCGGACTGAGCGAGGGTTCGAGGTTAAACGCTCTCGCCAATTTAGATTTACTGGCAGACCAACATAAAAGAGGAAGGGACACATTGTCTCCATGGAAATGTGTGTGTGTGTATGTGGGTGTGTGGGTGTGTGCGCATGTGTATTCACTGGACTAGTCCAACTAACTGTCCCCAGAAAGCTATTTATTTACTGATAGGAGCACTCACACACGTGTACACACACCCACACACACACACACACACACACACACAGAGAGATAAAATGCTGCTGTCTTCAGAGGATTGTGTGTTAGAGTGAATGTTCTTGCTGTAGATCCTTATTGTGTGTCAGAAACATTTACTTTGTTGAATTACAATAGCTGTTTGACTGGCTGGCTGGCTGACTGGCTGGCTGGCTGGCTGGCTAGAATGGCAGGTTCATTCTCACATCAGTTCTCTGACTGACAGGCAGACAGAAAGAAAGAAAGAAAGAAAGACAGTCAGACAGAAAGAAAGACCGACAGATAGACAGACGGACAGACGGACAGACAGACAGACAGACAGACAAAACAGATAGAAAGGCACACAGACAAAACAGATAGACCGACAGGAAGACAGACAGATGGAAAGGCATACAGACAGACAGACAGACAGTCTCTGTCTACTGAAGGGAACAGGAGTGTAGGATTGTCACTACCCAGCAGTAAGGACCTGTTTGTTGGGTGTCACCATCTCTGATAACAGCAAAACCTTCCCAGAACATAGGGCAGAGGTTTCTAGTCCAGCTCCCTGAGATAACGTCATGGAATCATGTTCCTTGAATGTTAGCAGTGTGCTATGATGATCTGAAACAACTTGCATTCCGATAATGTTGCATGATTGTTCCTGGAATATTATGTTTCTTCAGAAATCTCAAAACACAGAACAAAATTGTTCTGGTTATTCCTGTAACCTACCTGAAATGGTATGAGAACAAATCTCACCATAGCTTACTATATCATTAGAAACCTGAGGTCTTTTACCAGGAGCTGATTGGACAAGCTGCTGTGAGCTCTATCTGTCCTTACCGTTCAATCAAGAGATCACTCCATTCTTTTTATTTCAGGCCTCAGAAATCTGCTGTTTAAAGATCTGTACAGCCCAATCTAGCCAGCGCTCGGTTGGATCGCAGTTCATTTAAAACTCACTCTCCTTTTTTCTGCTGACTTGGTGTGTTCCAACGAGGTTGAGCAAATCTAATATACAGTAAAGCGTTTATTGATTTGCAGGCCCTTAATCACTTTGATTTGGCCCAGTTTTGAGTGACCTCAGCTCTCAGGGGTAGGCCCTCGGTGTTAGACAGTCACACACTTCAAGGTAAATGTCATTCTGCTATGCCAATCAAACGTTCACAATAATTTCATCACAAATATGGATATTTGCAGATCCAGAGCTCAAATTCATTGGCTATTGGCTCTTATTCAGTTATGGCAGGTATGGGTATGGGTGTGCGTGCGTGCGTGCGTCCGTGCGTGCGTGCATGTGTGTGTGTGTGTGTGTTTGGGCATGTGTGTGTGACTGCTAAGTGCACAGTAGCTGGCCCTGTGTGTTTACTGAGACTGAACCGTGTCAGCTGGTAAACAATGTTAATTAGGAGAGGCAGGCAGTAACTTCTCCGTGACTTGTTCTGTTTCCCAGCCCTGTCTGTTTGTTTATTTGTTGTTATTGTTCATGCTAATTATCCTTAATCCCTATCTCCCTCAGCGGCTCCTGACCAGCACGAAGCCGCAACACCGCCACAACCAATCAGAGGATACGTTACTGGATGGTGGAGCACAATGGGGGTGGGTGAGTGGGGGAGGGTAGGCGGTCCACTGTGTGAGGGGGGTGGAGGGTTGGTAGCGGGTGGGGAGGGGGGGTATGATCATGTTGGGGGTGGCTGTACACCCATTGTCTCGCTCTACAATGATACGACTGAGAAGTAAGCAGTGGTTAATCAGGAGGTCCAACGTAACGCAGCCACCTTCCTGGTAATTGTTCTGCCGGAGTGTGAATGGAGCCGTCGTCCCTGATATCACACACACACACACACACACACACACACACACACACACACACACACACACACACACACACACACACACACACACACACACACACACACACACACACACAGTTACCAACACCACTCAGTCTGTCCGGATGGAATACCCCCCCACACCCTCCAGCCCCTCCTTCTCATATCTCTGACATGGAGAACGTGTTCACTAATGGCTAATTAAAACATGCTGTTAATGAATGGCCAACGTGACACGATAAGGAAAGTTACAGAGGGAATTAACACATCGCTTTGTCATCCTCATCCTGCCTTCAGCCCACCATGCAGCTTCAGCCCAGCCCAGCGCTCTTCAGACCAGGCTGAGGGACTGACACCATGGCTCAGTACCCAGGCCAGGATGGCCCCAGCGCTCTTCAGACCAGGCTGAGGGACTGACACCATGGCTCAGTACCCGGGCCAGGATGGCCCCAGCGCTCTTCAGACCAGGCTGAGAGACTGACACCATGGCTCAGTACCCGGGCCAGGATGGCCCCAGCGCTCTTCAGACCAGGCTGAAGGACTGACACCATGGCTCAGTACCCGGGCCAGGATGGCCCCAGCGCTCTTCAGACCAGGCTGAGGGACTGACACCATGGCTCAGTACGCAGGCCAGGAGGGCTCCAGCGCTCTTCAGACCAGGCTGAGAGACTGACACCATGGCTCAGTACCCGGGCCAGGATGGCCCCAGCGCTCTTCAGACCAGGCTGAGGGACTGCCACCATGGCTCAGAACCCGGGCCAGGATGGCCCCAGCGCTCTTCAGACCAGGCTGAGGGACTGACACCATGGCTCAGTACCCGGGCCAGGAGGGCCCAGAGTTTTCCTTCTCAGATGGTAAAGAGAAACTCTGAAATCCTACAACATAATAACACATAATAACTTAATTTATGTTATCATCTGAGAAGGAATTGTGCACAAATGCAGAGTTGTTTTCAGAGAGCTCAGCAGATTTAGAGGGCATTCCAGTCATTCCTCCAAGCTGCTCTCTAGTCTAGGCGCATACACTCACAGCAGGAGGCAGACCTCACTGAACAGCCCTCCGTGTCTCCTCCTCTGTAATGATTAAACCAGTGTGGGCAGCGCAGGCCATGGTAGGAAGCTCTCGACTTCATGCTCTGTGAGTCTCAGGAACCTACCAGGGAAAGCTCATTTCCTAACCTGTGGCTGTGTGACCAAAGTATGGGACCCCATGCACACTGCACACACACGCATGCACACACACACACACACACTCACACACAGAGAGAGAGAGTTAGGACAGCAGATTGATGTGGATGTTGTGATCAGTAATCTGATGGATTTGAATCCGCTCCCCTCTCCCCAGTAACATTTCCATAGCATACGGCTAGCTTAGCCGGCTGAGCCGATTGGCTGCTAGTCAGCGGTCAGGGGTCACTCTGTCTGTCTGTGCTCTCCTCAGTTATCTTCTCCACCTCACCGCACGTCTAGCCTGCCACCAAGATATTAAATCA
Organism: Salvelinus namaycush; assembly: GCF_016432855.1. Taxonomy (NCBI): domain Eukaryota; kingdom Metazoa; phylum Chordata; class Actinopteri; order Salmoniformes; family Salmonidae; genus Salvelinus; species Salvelinus namaycush. Next base: position 14,459,370 of record NC_052346.1, read on the forward strand.
CACTTGACACACCTGAAGCACTGAAAGCGGCTTCATCCAGATTTTATTGGAGTAAATTTGAATATCGCAGAACTTTTTAGGGTCTGATGTATTTATTAACCTGGCCCGGGCTGGAGTGGCAACGGCATCAGGTACCAGCTCCTCCACCGTCAAAAGGCAGTTTGCTCTGAAAATAAAATGAAAAAGGGGGCTTGACAAGTTTATGAAGGAAGCACAATAGCCGTTCATTACTCTGTCGGAGTGGCACTTGGCTGGGTAGTGTAAGTGGAGGGATTGTCAGGGAGAATCTTCACTGTGCTATAACTTACTCCATAAAGGCGTATTATTCCTGAGGAGGCTCCTGTAAAACACATTGACTGTCATAACTCACCAATCCTCTTCCTCTGGAGCTGGCAGGTAGAAATGTTTATGGAAAAGGTCAATAATTTGATCACCAAGCTGCTAGGTGCTATTGCTCATCAGACCCTCACTGTCATTCACCTGCTATGGAGTTTTTGTCTCTGTCCACACTTATCCAGTTGACTTTTCCCTTTGACGCCACACTTTGCTGGCTTCATATACCAGAGGCCCTGTAAGAGCTGTAGCTTAAGCAATTACCCCGAACCAAGCTAGAGCCAATAAGGAGATCCAATGGAATAGTATGGATTTATGCAGTTATAAAGAATTAATTAATTTTATGCTGGCATTTTGGTATTTTGGCATTTTGGCATTATAACTTGAATAATTGAATTACATAGGTTAATCATAACTTCACATAGGCCCAGTTGAGTAACATGCAGTGTAAAGTGAAGTCAAGTTGGTGTTATGGACTGTTAGACTCGTAATGATGTCACGGGTCATATGGAGAGGTCAAATGGTCTATCAAACTGAATGTCCTCTCTTATTTACCCCTTCTTCTATCACTTCCTATCTCTTGTTCACCCCTTCTTCTATCACTTCCTCTCTCTTGTTCACCCCTTCTTCTATCACTTCCTCTCTCTTATTCACCCCTTCTTCTATCACTTCCTCTCTCTTATTTACTCCTTCTTCTATCACTTCCTTTCTCTTATTCACCCCTTCTTCTATCACTTCCTCTCTCTTATTTACCCCTTCTTCTATCACTTCCTCTCTCTTATTTACCCCTTCTTCTATCACTTCCTCTCTCCTATTCACCCCTTCTTCTATCACTTCCTCTCTCTTATTCACCCCTTCTTCTATCACTTCCTCTCTCTTATTCACCCCTTCTTCTATCACTTCCTCTCTCTTGTTCACCCCTTCTTCTATCACTTCCTCTCTCTTATTCACCCCTTCTTCTATCACTTCCTCTCTCTTATTCACCCCTTCTTCTATCACTTCATCTCTCTTATTCACCCCTTCTATCACTTCCTCTCTCTTATTACCCCTTCTATCACTTCCTCTCTCTTATTCACCCCTTCTTCTATCACTTCCTCTCTCTTGTTCACCTCTTCTTCTATCACTTCCTCTCTCTTGTTCACCCCTTCTTCTATCACTTCCTCTCTCTTATTTACCCCTTCTTCTATCACTTCCTCTCTCTTATTCACCCCTTCTTCTATCACTTCCTCTCTCTTATTCACCCCTTCTTCTATCACTTCCTCTCTCTTATTCACCCCTTCTTCTATCACTTCATCTCTCTTATTCACCCCTTCCATCACTTCCTCTCTCTTATTACCCCTTCTATCACTTCCTCTCTCTTATTCACCCCTTATATCACTTCCTCTCTCTTATTCACCCCTTCTTCTATCAATTCCTCTCTCTTATTCACCCCTTCTTCTATCACTTCCTCTCTCTTATTCACCCTTTCTTCTATCACTTCCTCTCTCTTATTCACCCCTTCTTCTATCACTTCCTCTCTCTTATTCAACCCTTCTTCTATCACTTCCTCTCTCTTATTCACCCCTTCTATCACTTCCTCTCTCTTGTTCACCCCTTCTTCTATCACTTCCTCTCTCTTATTCACCCCTTCTTCTATCACTTCCTCTCTCTTGTTCACCCCTTCTTCTATCACTTCCTCTCTCTTATTCACCCCTTCTTCTATCACTTCATCTCTCTTATTCACCCCTTCTATCACTTCCTCTCTCTTATTCAGCCCTTCTTCTATCACTTCCTCTCTCTTATTCACCCCTTCTTCTATCACTTCCTCTCTCTTGTTCACCCCTTCTTCTATCACTTCCTCTCTCTTATTCACCCCTTCTTCTATCACTTCCTCTCTCTTATTCACCCCTTCTATCACTTCCTCTCTCTTATTCACCCCTTCTTCTATCACTTCCTCTCTCTTGTTCACCCCTTCTTCTATCACTTCCTCTCTCTTGTTCACCCCTTCATCTATCACTTCCTCTCTCTTATTCACCCCTTCTTCTATCACTTCCTCTCTCTTATTCAACCCTTCTTCTATCACTTCCTCTCTCTTGTTCACTCCTTCTTCTATCACTTCATCTCTCTTGTTCACCCCTTCTTCTATCACTTCATCTCTCTTGTTCACCCCTTCTATCACTTCCTCTCTCTTATTCACCCCTTCTATCACTTCCTCTCTTATTCACCCCTTTTTCTATCACTTCCTCTCTCTTATTCACCCCTTCTATCACTTCCTCTCTTATTTACCCCTTCTTCTATCACTTCCTCTCTCTTTTCCTCTGTTCCCTCTCTCTCCTTTCTCTTCCATCCATGACTGCCCTTCTATCCTCTCTTCCCTCTCTCTTGATTTCCTCTCCCATCTCTCCATCCCTTGATCTCTGTCTTTGGTACCATCCCTCTCTCCCTCAGTGTTCCACTATTGCCGGTTCTATTTCTCCTTCTGTTTCCCTGCAGGGACTGGCTCATGTATTTCACCCTCTTTCACTTGATTTTCTCCTTCCATCTTCCTAGCCCTCTCTTCTGTTTCACTCAATCAATCCCATTCCTCTGCCCTCACTTTCTCCTCTCCCATCCCTCTCTCTCCTTCTCCTTACCCCATATTTTTCTACTTCTTTCTCTCTCTCTCTCCCTCCCTCTCTCTCTCCCTCTCTCTCTCCCTCCCTCTCTCCCATACCTCCCCCCTCTCTCCCTCTCTTTCTCCCTTCTCTCCCTTCCCTCTCTCCCTGGCTGGTGTAGTGTCTGTGTGAGTTATAGCAGATCTGTGTGGCTTAGAGTCGTGTGTGTGTGAGTTACGGCTGCCCCCGGGTATGTCATCTTTATGTTTCAACAGTAAGTTCCTGTACAGAGGAGGGAGGGAGGGAGGGAGGGAGGGAGGGAGGGAGGGAGGGAGGGAGGGAGGGAGGGAGGGAGGGAGGGAGGGAGGGAGGGAGGGACCAGCAGCCCCTCAACACTCTAGGACAACTTGTCATAAATCTATAAATTGTAGCTGATAGTTTATCAGTGCAGTCTCTCTCTCTCTTTCTTTTTCTCTCTTCTGTCTCTTTTGATTGCTCTACCTCTCTATTTCTCTTTCACTTGCCCCTTCTCTCTATTTCTCTTTCACTTGCCCCTTCTCTCTATTTCACTGTCAACTTGTGAGCTGAATCTCATACTTCCCCCTATGAGCTGCCATCACTGAAGGTGCCAGAGATTCGAGACGTCTTCAGAGTCCCACCCTAACTCTGTCTGATTCTCTGTCTGATTCTCTGTCTGATTCTCT